>NC_052157.1:96177020-96253947 GCF_902713615.1 Scyliorhinus canicula
GTCTCCATCCCACCGCCCACTGAACCTCAGACAGTCACGTCTCCATCCAACAAAAGCACCGCCCACTGAACCTCAGACAGACACGTCTCCATCCCACCGCCCACTGAACCTCAGACAGACACGTCTCCATCCAACAAAAACACCGCCCACTGAACCTCAGACAGACACGTCTCCATCCAACAAAAGCACCGCCCACTGAACCACAGACAGACACGTCTCCATCCAACAAAAGCACCGCCCACTGAACCTCAGACAGGCACGTCTCCATCCCACCGCCCACTGAACCTCAGACAGACACGTCTCCATCCCACCGCCCACTGAACCTCAGACAGACACGTCTCCATCCCACTGCCCACTGAACCTCAGACAGACACGTCTCCAACCAACAAAAGCACCGCCCACTGAAACTCAGACAGACACGTCTCCATCCCACTGCCCACTGAAACTCAGACAGGCACGTCTCCATCCCACCGCCCACTGAACCTCAGACAGGCACGTCTCCATCCAACAAAAACACCGGCCACTGAACCTCAGACAGGCACGTCTCCATCCAACAAAAACACCGCCCACTGAACCTCAGACAGGCACGTCTCCATCCAACAAAAGCACCGCCCACTGAACCTCAGACAGACACGTCTCCATTCAACAAAAGCACGGCCCACGGAACCTCAGACAGGCACGTCTCCATCCCACCGCCCACTGAACCTCAGACAGACACGTCTCCATCAAACAAAAGCACCGCCCACTGAACCTAAGACAGACACGTCTCCATCCCACCGCCCACTGAACCTCAGACAGGCACGTCTCCATCCCACCGCCCACGGAACCTCAGACAGACACGTCTCCATTCAACAAAAGCACGGCCCACTGAACCTCAGACAGGCACGTCTCCATTCAACAAAAGCACGGCCCACTGAACCTCAGACAGACACGTCTCCATCCAACAAAAGCACCGCCCACTGAATCTCAGACAGGCACGTCTCCATCCCACCGCCCACTGAACCTCAGACAGACACGTCTCCATCCCACCGCCCACTGAACCTCAGACAGACACGTCTCCATCCCACTGCCCACTGAACCTCAGACAGACACGTCTCCATCCAACAAAAGCACCGCCCACTGAACCTCAGACAGACACGTCTCCATTCAACAAAAGCACCGCCCACTGAACCTCAGACAGACACGTCTCCATTCAACAAAAGCACGGCCCACTGAACCTCAGACAGACACGTCTCCATCCAACAAAAGCACCGCCCACTGAACCTCGGACAGACACGTCTCCATCCCACCGCCCACTGAACCTCAGACAGACACGTCTCCATCTAACAAAAACACCGCCCACTGAACCTCAGACAGACACGTCTCCATCCCACCGCCCACTGAATCTCAGACAGACACGTCTCCATCCAACAAAAGCACCGCCCACTGAACCACAGACAGACACGTCTCCATCCAACAAAGCACGGCCCACTGAACATCAGACAGACACGTCTCCATCCAACAAAAGCACCGCCCACTGAACCTCAGACAGGCACGTCTCCATCCAACAAAAGCACTGCCCAACTGAACCTCAGACAGACACTTCTGCATCCAACAAAAACACTGCCCACTGAACCTCAGACAGACACGTCTCCATCCCACCGCCCACTGAACCTCAGACAGACACGTCTGCATCCAACAAAAACACTGCCCACTGAACCTCAGACAGACACGTCTCCATCCCACCGCCCACTGAACCTCAGACAGTCACGTCTCCATCCAACAAAAGCACCGCCCACTGAACCTCAGACAGACACGTCTCCATCCAACAAAAGCACCGCCCAACTGAACCTCAGACAGACACGTCTCCATCCAACAAAAGCACCGCCCACTGAACCTCAGACAGGCACGTCTCCATCCAACAAAAGCACTGCCCACTGAACCTCAGACAGACACGTCTCCATCCAACAAAAGCACAGCCCACTGAACCTCAGACAGACACGTCTGCATCCAACAAAAACACCGCCCACTGAACCTCAGACAGACACGTCTCCATCCAACAAAAGCACCGCCCACTGAACCTCAGACAGACACGTCTCCATCCAACAAAAGCACCGCCCACTGAACCTCAGACAGGCACGTCTCCATCCCACCGCCCACTGAACCTCAGACAGGCACGTCTCCATCCCACAAAAGTGCACGTAAATAAAGACATAAGAAAAAGCACAAAAGGGACATTGTCAATATCTACCGAAAAAAAGAACCAGAAAAACTGAAAAAAAGGACCCAATATCGGCCAACACATTGTCTCTAAAACGAGAGTTCTCAGCCCCCCACCAGTCCTTTTCTTTTCACAAAGTCCAGCGCCTCATCGGGCAACTCAAAATAGTGATGCTGGTCCTCATGCGTAACCCAAAGATACAGCAGACCGAACTTCACCTGTTTCTTCAAGAAAATAATCTTAACTTGGTTGAAGCCTGCCCTCTTCCTCGCCACCTCCACACTCAGGTCCTGGTACACCCGCAGGACACTGTTGTCCCACTTACAGCCCCGCGTTCGCTTGGCCCACTGAAGAATACATTCCTTGTCTAGGAACCTGTGGAATCTCACCACCATTGCCCTCGGAGGGTCCCCGTTCGCTGCTTCCTCGCAAGCACTCTGTACGCTCTGTCCACCTCCAAGGGTCGGGGGAATGTCCCCTCCCCCAGCAGCTTTTCAAACATCCCTGCTACGTATGTCCCAGCAGCAGCTCCCTCAGACCCCTCCGGGAGCCAGACAATTCCTAAGTTCTGCCGACGGGACCGATTCTCTAGGTCCTCCACCTTCTCCAGGAGCCTTTTCTGCTGGTCCCTCAGCATCCCCACCTCCAGCTCCACCGCTGTTTGATGCTCCTTCTGCTCAGCCAGCACCTTCTCTACTTTCTGGATTGCCCGATCCTGGCCGTCCATTCTTTAATTGGGTCCAAACATTCCCGCTTCTGCCTGGCGAAGCCCTCGTGAATGGCCTGCATCACCGGGTCCATTGGTCACTGTGCTGCCACCCCAGGGGTCCGGCCCTCGGCCATACTGTCTCCCGTTGCAGCTTCAACACAGCTCATTACTGGCTTCTTGTTCCTTTCGTGCACTTCTGCTTCTTTTCTCTATACACCGATGCGTGGAAACGGTGCCCAGTTGCCTCGGCCTTCAAATTTGCCGTTTAAAACTGAAAAAAAGTCAGGGGCGAAAGGTCCAAAAGTCTGACCAGAGCGGGAGCCACCAAATGTGCGACTTACTCCTCCATAGCCGGCACCGGAAGTCCATACTGTGAACATCTTAGCAACCATTAATTCAAACACAACCCCCAAAGAATACATCACTAAGTAATCCTTTAAGCTTTCCTTTTAACATCCATTACACTTAAAACATCTTTTACCAGAAGCACATCAGGTTAAAGTCACTACTGTTATTAGTTTTAAATCATCAGGATCGATTTACAGTCTTTCGATTACAGAGAGAGATTCATATACCTTCTGGCTGTGACTGAAGCTATCCAGCTCTGAAAATGAAACTAAAACACACCCTGCAGCAAACAGCCTAAAACGAAAGTAAAAAGCTGACAGACAGCCCAGCTCCACCCCCTCTCTGATATCACTGCAGTAATAAACACCCATTTCTTAAAGGTACTCTCACAGGTTACATGGTGCACCGGGCGGTTGGGGGGGGGGGGGGGGGGGGGGGGAAGACATGGCACGCCGGGGAGTGGAGTGGCGAGATTTGGCATGAGGGGGAGTGGGAAGACATGACACGCTGGGGGAATGGGGGATCGGTAGGTTGGGGTGAGTGTGGGGGCAGGGTGAGTGTGTTGAGCGGGGGGAGTGGGAGGGGTGAGGCGCGGGGGTGGAGGGTGTTGGGGGCGGGGGGAGTGTGGGGGGATTGGGGGGTGGGGGCAGCTGGGGGGATGGAGGGAGTGGTGGAGTGGGGGTGCGGGGGGGCATAGGGGGAGTGGGGGGTGGAGGTAGTGGGGGGAAGGGGTGTAGTGGGGTCGGGGTGGTGGGTGGTCAGCCGGAGGGATGGAGAGAGGGGGGAGTGGGGGAGGTGGGGGGAGTGGGGGGGAGTGAGGGGAAGTGGGGGGGGCGGGGGAGGAGTTGGGGGGCAGGGGGAGTGGGGGAGGCGGGGGAGTGGGGGAGGCGGGGGAGTGTGGGAGGCGGGGGGGAGTAGGAGGGCGGGGGGAGTTGGGGGTGGGGGGATTGGGGGGTGGGGGGATTGGGGGGGCAGGGGGAGTGGTGGGCGGGGGGAGCGTGGGGGAGTGGGTGGGGCAGGGGGAGTGGGGGGGGCGGGGGGAGCGGGAGGGCGGGGAGAGAGGGGGGGAGTGGGGGCGGGGGGAGTGGGAGGGCGGGGGGGCGGGGGGGGCGTGGGGAGTGGGAGGGAGGGGGGAGTGGGAGGGCGGGGGAGGGGTGGGGCGGGGGGAGTGGGGGGCGGGGGTAGTGGGGGCGGGGGAGTGGGGGGCTGGGAGGGCGGGGGGAGTGGGGGCGTGGGAGGGCGGGGGGAGTGGGGGGGCGTGGGGAGTGGGAGGGAGGGGGGAGTGGGAGGGCGGGGGGAGTAGGTGGGGCGGGGGGAGTGGGAGGGCGGGGGTAGTGGGGGGCAGGGGAGTGGGGGGCGGGGGGAGTGGGGGGTCAGGGGGAGTGGTGGGCAGGGGGAGTGGGGGCGTGAGGGGAGCGGTGGGAGTGGGTGGGGCGGGGGTAGTGGGGGGCGGGGGGAGGGGGGGGGCGTGAGGGGAGCGGGGGGAGTGGGGGGCAGGGGGAGTGGAGGGGGGAGTGGGGGAAGCGGGGGTGTGGGGGGAGCAGGGGGAGTGTGGGGGAGCAGGGGGAGTGGGAAGTGGGGGGGGGTTGTCTGCTCTCGAGTGATACTTGCTGGTACTCCTTTCCTTTCATCATTTTCCTTGATGTTGTTTTCCTGGATTCAGTGTGACCCTGTGTCAGTCTCTGCATGTGGAATGTTTGACTCTGTCTGTGGGCACTGCCCATACTCACTGTGCGCAGGTAGTTCATCAGGCTGGTCCCGTGCTGCCAGATCTGTGAGGTTGTGCATGACAGGGGTCTCAGACCAATCTCCTGGCTGCGGTTCAGCTGCCGGACTGCATTCACCACAACATGGATTGCATCAAACATCAGTGCAGAGGGAAGCTGTAATCAGAGACTTGAGCTTTAGCAGGCCACAATTACTGAAGGAAACATTGCCCAACGCCCAGGGATGCTGAGAGTGGGAAACACAGAGCAGGAGAGAAATACAACTGGAGAGTAAGACATATACAGCTAGAGAGATGGTTTGGGAGAGAGAAAGAGAAAGAGAGTGGGAGCCAGAGAGACATGCTTGGCGGAGGGGGTGGTGGGGGGGGTGGGGGGAGGGGGGGGGGGAGGGGGGGTGGAGAGCGAGAGAGACGGGAGAGAGAGAGAGAGAGGGACAGTTGTTCTGTTTGGTCTTCTATACCTTCCATAGGATTCCACCAAACACCTAGACTTGTCCAAACCAGGATCGTTATTGAGTCTCATCTGGTAAGATAGCGATCTGTTACAGAGCACGTTATCAGGAGTTTCCTTATTACTCCTCTGGAACTACACCGAGCACCCACCATCCACTTGTATGTCTTACTACCATCTGCAATCATCTGATGATGACCGGATGTGTCTGCCCTTATATGGGAGTCACTAGTCACATGACCTTGGTCTTGAGACCGTATGATGTGTCTACACCGCCTCCTGCAGTTTGGAGGTCACACACCATCCATCTATGATTTTGCCCAGAGGCATAGCAGTGGTGATGTGCATCACTGTAAATACACAAGCGGTTAATGTAAATACATGTAGACTAGCTAGACACTAGAGGGAGCACCAGAGACATCACACACACACACTCAACCAATAGAACAGTTAGATAGGACATGACCAATGGGCATTCACGATACACACAGAGGTGACACGACCACAGAAAGGCATTACACCAACTCATATATAAAGGACACCACACACATGATCTGCCTCTTTCCAGTGGAGACTGTCAGTGAGTAGAGACACAGAGTTGATTCAATATCACTCTCACCACGTGGATTGTAGCAGTCTGGTTAGTCAGTCTGAGTAGCTACACGTCTGATCCTTCCTTTGTCAAGTGCACCATAAGGAAGCCGCTTATGCTACACCTAGAGCAGAACAAGACACTCCCTTCTTCACAAAATATTACAAGCAACATTGATCTTAAAACTTCAGACAATCGTGAACCAATTTTACTGAGGCGTCCATAAACATTCTGTGCCTTGCAAGTGTCCGTTTGCTTTGCACAGATCATTGTGCCTCCCTCACGGGATCACCTCTGTGATCATTCGAGCTGTTGCCAGCCTCTTTGAAGACTGGTTTACGTGCTGACCTCTTGTTTCTCTTGCTCTTTGCCGTGGACCTTTGGAAGGCCTGTGTCCATGACAATTATAGGCCAGTGATCTTGACATCAGTGATAGTGAAATTGTTGGAAAAGATTCTCAGAGATAGTAAGAGATAGTAAGTCTTATTAGCAACAGACAGAATGGTATTGTATGAGGGAGGTCATGTTTCACGAATTTAATTGAGTTTTTTGAGGAGGTGACAAAAATGCTTGACGAGGGAAAGGCTGTCGATGTTGTCTAGATGGACTTTAGTAAAGCATTTGATAAGGTCCCCCATGGATTGGCCATAGAAGATAGAGGGTAGCAGTGGAAGGGTGTTTTTCCGAATGGTGGTCTGTAATTAGTGGTGTTCCGCTGGGATCAGTACTGGGACCTCTGCTCTTTGTAATATATATATATAAATGACTTGGAAGAAAATGTAGCTGGTCTGATTAGCAAGTTTGCGGATGATACTAAGATTGCAGAAGTTGCGAATAGTGAAGAAGATTGTCAGAGAATACAACAAAATTGGGCAGAGAAATGGCAGATGGAATTTAACCCAGACAAATGCGAGGTGATGCATTTTGGTAGATCCAATTCAGGTGGGAGCTATAAAATAAATAGCAGAACAATCAGGAGCATAGAGACACAGAGAGATCTGGGCGTGCAGGTCCACAGATCCTTAAAAGTGGCGGCACAGGTGGAAATGGTGATAAAGAAAGCATATGGCATGCTTGCCTTCATAGGATGGGGTATCGAGTATAAAAACTCAAAAATTATGTTGCAGTTATATAGAACGTTGGTTCGGCCACATTTAGAATCCTGTGTCCAATTCTGGTCACTGCACTACCAGAAGGACGTGGAGGCTTTGGTGACAGTATAGAAAAGGTTTCTATACCAGGAAGTTGCCTGGTATGGAGGGTATTAGCTATGAGGAGAGATTGAATAAACTGGGATTGTTCTCCCTGGAGAGACGGAGGCTGAGGGGCGACCTGATAGCAGTTTATAAAATGTTTTATGGTATAGTTAGGGTGAACAGTCGGAGGCTTTTTCCCGGGGAAGAATTGAAAATTACAAGGGGGCACAAGTTCAAGGTGAGGGAGGGTGTGGAAAGGTTCAGTGGAGATGTTCGGGGGAAGTTATTTTACACAGAGGGCGGTGGAGGCCTGGAATGCACTGCCAAGTGAGATAGTTGAGGCAGATACATTAGAGACCTTCAACACTTATCTGGATATGCACATGAACAGACACCGTATAGAAGGATACAGGCGGTTGGTCTAGATAGGACACGTGATCGGTGCAGGCTTGCAGGGCCGAAGGGCCTGTTCCTGTGCTGTATTGTTGTTTGACTGCCATACTTGTGTTACCAGTCTCTTTCTTTTACGCTTCCTTGCATGCTGTTTGCTACTTGCGACTGTTTCATTGCTGGTTTGTTAGTGGGATGAGCTAGCTCTCTCAGTCTTCTCCTCCTTCCCCTCTGGTTTAGCTCAGTGGGGCTGTAGGGGATGGTTTAGCTCAGTGGGCTAGACAGCTGGTTTGTGTTGCAGAACAAAGCCAGCAGCGCGGGTTCAATTCCCATACCAGCTGAGTATTCTGATTTCTCCCTCCGTGTACCCGAACAGGAATGTGGCGACTAGGAGCTTTTCACAGTAACTTCATTGCAGTGTTAATGCAAGCCTACTTGTGATAATAAAGGATCTTTATCTTGTCTTTATCTGTATTTTGAGGACACAATGATGTATTTTTTTCCGTCTCTTGCTATTGTGTTCTGACATAGCAGCCTCTGGCGATGTGCTGGTTGTTACCGTGTGCTGAGAGGTCTGCAGAGTTTCAGCAGTCACGTCATCTCTGGGTGGTATGACCATGCCCACTCCTGTGGCCTCACTGACATGTTGGAGGGCCTCGGTTTCTGGTAACTGAGTGAAGGCTGGAACTGGGGCTACAGGTGCCAGCCCTTCTTGGCTCACTGGAGCATCGCTCACTTGCTCTTCGTCACTCGAGATGACAATGCTCTCTGGTTGTGCTGATCCAGGCATCTGGTCACATTGGTCAAACTCGCAAATGTGTGAGTGGCCTGTGGAGCTGCATAATGAAATTGTCCTCAGCTCTGCCTCAGGGTCAGTCTCAGAGTTGCCTACTACTCCAATCTCCAAGTCGCTGTTATTGCAGTCGTCATCGATGTCTTCCCATTTGTCATCGGTGTCGTCGATGGTTTGGGAATGAATTACAGGAACCGTTTCAAAGACCTGGAATGGATCATCAAATACCTCTGAGACAAGTTTCTCTAATACTGAGATGATTTCTTCCATCTCTGGCTCATCAATGGCTGATCTTCTGTTGTATCAGCAGCTTCAATTTCTTAATTAAATCTAACTCCAGACTCCCGTTGTCCACAGAGTCCAGTGGGGTCTGGGTGTCCCCCGTGATCACCTCATCATTGCTTCCAAACCACCGGAGCAGTGCTTCTGGAACCTTGTCTGTGCTGCTGGAAAAGAGATCTGCAAGTAGTTCATAGTGGTCTTCATCAGTCTCACCTTCCCTGCCATCACTTTCTGCATCATTGTCGACATCTTCAAGCAGATATTCATAGTAATCATCATCGGATTCAGCATCATCTGCAATGATTTCATCTGAAAAATATAACATTGCATCTGGCATTATTTGTTCACAAAATAGAGCGGCAAGTTCAAAGTCAGCCTTTTGCTTGGCCGCTGTAGCTTGGCTTAAGATACCACTCTGTGGAACTTCATAGGGACTGAAGAAGTTGAAGAATGATTCCTTTGGTACAGTTCTTGTCGCTGTTCTGGGAGTGCTCCGACCTTGCTACTTTGGTTTTGTTCGGATTTGTCTCATCGTTACATATCCCACCTCCTAGTCGGTTGTGCAGTCTGTGCAGCCGATGATTTGTGGTTCAGCAAAGACTGATTTCAGCGGCCGCGAGTCCAACTGATATATTTTAGTGATTACCTCATTTGTGAAATACTCATTAAATTCCAGAGTGAAGCTCCATGCTACCATTCTCTGTCCATTTAACACGGACATCTTGGAGATGTTGTAATTTGGGTTCATCATGACCGTGTATCATGCAATTGAGACGATGCACGTTCTTGAAGACTGTTAATCAGAATTGCAGAATGTTCAGCAGCTGTTCCGTCCTCTTGTCTGATTTGTTCTCCTCCACCTGGATTTCTTCCAAATCCTCACACTGTGATGCCTTGTCGGGATCCAAAGTGTTCAGCTGACCAGCCATCTTCTGGGACACAGTCGCTTGACTAGATTCAGGGATTCACATGATTTTACCCCTTGGACGGAGACAACGGCCATGTCTACGATATGTAAAAGTAGTGTGTGCCGCATGTCTGCCATGGAGAGCATTAATTCACAAACATCGTAGGTCGCCATAGTTCTTGCCCCAAAGTCCATCATCAACCCTGGTCGATCAACGAATTTCCACTGCATGTTGAGCTGTTGAAAGCACACCGACTCACGAGGTTGTCTGTCGCTTTAGGGTCAAAGTCGCATCGTATTAAAGAACTGTTCAGTATCCCCATCGATTTTAATATAGAGGTAAAGGTCTTCGGTGAGTTCTTACTATCTTCAGTCTTTCTTAAGATTTTGTTTTCATTATTCTTTTTCGGACTCTTCTGGTTCCTCGCCGCGATGAGATTGATGAAAAACTGTTCTTCAGTATTTGTCTCATCAACTGCATGCACTGCTCATGCATGACCTATTTGAGAATGCGCAAAACATTGTTTTCCAAAATGCCCAATACGGCCGCACCTGGAGCAAACTTTTCCAAAGGCCGGACATTGCCGTGGGGCATGTCGAGTGCCGCACTTCTGGCAGAAGATAGCGGCGGCGGCTCCTGTCGACCACTTAAAATGGCCGCCCGCACTGAGATCACGTTTCTTCATGATGCATGTTATAGTACCAATGGTGCTGGCTTTTTCCTTTGAGTTGGCACCAAACTTTTTTGAGCAGAATACACCTATTCCCTGTGTAGCTACCTCGCTTGCCTAGCAAATCTTCACTGCCTTTTCCAGCACCAAATCTTCAACTCACTGAAGTTGCATGACTGGGCCTTTAGCCTCAAGTATGTGAGAAAACTGTCAAATGATTAGACAGGTCTTTGGGTAGGCATATGGAATATGTAACACTCAAACGTCTTGGGCGAAATTCTCCCATCGGGAGACTAAGTCCCGGCGCCGGAGTGAAAACCGGAATGTTTCACTCTGGTGTCGGAGGCCGCTCCTCGCCCCTTATTCTCCCACCCCCGGGGGCTAGGAGCGGCGCCACGTAATTTACACGCGCTGGGCCTTGGTGCTGCATAAAATCGGCGCTGCGTAAATGACATCACCCGCGCATGCGCAGGTTGGCCGGCGCCAACCCGCGCATTCGCGTTGCCGTCCACCCCGCGGCCGCCCCGCAAGAAATGTTGGATGGATCTTGTGGTGCGGCGGAGGAAAGGAGTTCCTCCTTCAGAGAGGCTGGCCCGCTGATCAATGGGCACCGATTGTGGGCCAGACCCCTTTCGAGCCCCCCCGCCGATGCTAAATCCGCCCTCCCCCCCCACAGGCCACCCAGCATTCCCGCACTGTTCCCGCCGGCAGCGACCAGGTGTGGACGGGCGGGAACCTGTCGTGTTGGGCAGGCCGCTCGGCCCATCTGTGCCGGAGAATCGCCGCTCGCCGTTTGTAACGGTAATTCTCCGAGCGGCCAGCCGTGAATCTCGCCGCGCCGGTTTGGGGGGGGAGAATCACGTGCGGGTGCCAGGGCGGCGTGGCGGGACTCGCTCGGTGCCCCAGCGATTCTCCCACCCGGCGTGGGGGGGGGGGGGGGGCGGGGGGAGAGAATTCAGCCCCTCATTTTTAATTGGGGAACAATGTTTATCAAAGTGCCTCATCACTTCATTAAATTTCTTGTGATCCTCCTCATTATCAAACACAAAAGAGTTGTACAGTTCAAGGGCTTGTGGACCTGCTACCGTCAGCAGCAAAGCGATTCGCCTTTCATGAGGCAATGAAAAAAGTTCCAAGTGCTGTTTAAACAGCCGCCAGATCTCACCTACATTCCCGGACATCTAAAGCTGGTGGGGGTCCCTCAGTCTGTCCATCTCGAGCTTCAGCATTTTCTTATGCGTTGGGTCGCCTCAGGCTGCAGTTCACCAGACCGGTCTTCAAGCCAAATGCCTATCCTTGTCACTGCTGCCGCTATCTTTAAATCTTCAGCACACATGAAACCATGTTGTGTTTGGGCTTCTGTATCTTACAAAGGATTCCACCAAACACCGAGAGGCTTGTCCAAACAAGGATCTTTATTGAGTCTCGTGCGGCAAGATAGCAATCTGTTATGGAGCACGTTATCATGGAGTCTCCTCATCACTCCTGTGGAACTACACCTAGCACTGACCATCCTCTTGTATGCCTTACTACCATCTGCAATCTTCTAATGATGACCACATGTGGGTGTCCCCTTATAAGGGAGCCACTGGTCACATGACCTTGGTCTTGAGCCCTGCATGGTGCGTCTGCATTGCCACCTGCTGGTTGGAGGTTGCACACCATCCATCTATGATACAGCCCAAAGGTATATCTCCACAATGGGGAGAGAGAGAGACAGACAGAGAAAGAGACAGACAGAGAAAGAAAAAGAGAGACACACAGAGAGAGACACAGAGAGTTTTGATTGGATTGGATTATTGTCACGTGTACCGAGGTACAGTGAAAAGTATTTTTCTGCGAGCAGCTCAGACAGATCATTTAGTACATGAAAATAAAATAAAAGAAAATACATAATAGGGCAACACTAGGTACACAATGTAAATGCACAATCACTGGCATCAGGTGAAGCTCACAGGAGTATAATATTAATGAGGTTAGTCCATAAGAGGGTCGTTGAGGAGTCTGGTAGAAGCAGGGAAGAAGCTGTTTTTGAATCTGTTCGTGTGTGTTCTCAGACTTTTGTATCTCCTGCCCGATGGGAGAAGTTAGAAGAGTGAGTAAGCCGGGTGGGAAGATAAAAAGAGAGAGAGAAAGAAAGAAAGAGGGAGAAAAAGAAAGAGAGAGAGAGAGAGAGAGAGAGACAGAGAGAAGAGAGAGAGAGAGAAAGAGAGAGAGAGAGAGAGAGAGCGAGTGAGAGAGAAAAAGAAAGAGAGAGAGACAGAGACAGGGACAGGGAGAGAGAGAGAAAGCGATTCTCCGGTCTTATTACGCTCCCACTCAAGCGAAACAAGGTCGATGAATAGTGGGAGAGGCAGAAAATGTGAACCGCGCCAAACAGTTTGCAATGCAACCGGCCCGCTCCATAGGCGAAACTGGGATCTCGCCGTAGAGTGGTGAAACACTAATTATCACCACGTAGACCCTATTTCCATACAATTAACAGGAGCCACCCGTTCTCCTACACCCTCCCGACCAAGTGGGTGATTAATACTCCTTTTGAAAAACGTGAACCTGCCGGAAGGGCTTCTGTAGGGAGCCGAGGAGGTGATTAGCCATCTTTACTCACAGGTAAAGAGCCCGGGGGCACTGGGCTTGCTGCCCCTGTGCATGGCAGAGGGTGGGGGACCCTCAGCTGGGGATAGGGGAATCTCGGCAGGGGAGGGCCGCCATTGGAAAGGGGAGGTGGGGGAGGTGCTGGGGGGGTACCACCATGCCAATCCCTGGACTGTCAGTACACGTTCCGAGGGGAACCCGTGTACCTACCCATCTACCCCAACGACCACCCATAACCCCTGCCAACTGCCTCGGCCATGCGGCTGAAGGCTATCTCCAATAGGGAATTGGCAATCATGGTTAAGAACATAAGAACTAGGAGCAGGAGTAGGCCATCTGGCCCCCCGAGCCTGCTCCGCCATTCAATTAGATCATGGCTGATCTTTTGTGGACTCAGCTCCACTTTCCAGCCCGAACACCACAACCCTTAATCCCTTTATTCTTCAAAAAACTATCTATCTTTACCTTAAAAACATTTAATGAAGGAGCCTCAACTGCTTCACTGGGCAAGGAATTCCATAGATTCACAACCCTTTGGGTTAAGAAGTTCCTCCTAAACTCAGTCCTAAATCTACTTCCCCTTATTTTGAGGCTATGTCCCCTAGTTCTGCTGTCACCCGCCAGTGGCAACAACCTGCCCGCATCTATCCTATCTATTCCCTTCATAATTTTATATGTTTCTGTAAGATCCCCCCTCATCCTTCTAAACGAGCATTAACACCCGCTTAAGTGAGCATTTCACACAACCCAAGTGGATTCCTGTGGGTAGGCGGGCCATGTAGCATGTGGGAGTCATTGCCCAGCATCCCAATCTGGCCATGATGCCTGGACACCGTGCCAGGACACTGCAGGATGCAACAGCACACACGCAGCAGTCAACATCCCAACACCCAGGGGATGGGACACAGCTCCGGGGACATATCCACGACTGGAGAGTCGCTGAGTGCCACTGGGAGAGGGCCAGTGGCTGGTCCAGGTGACGTTATGAGTGGGTGTCCGGGGTACAGGGTCTGGGGTCCATTGAGGGGAGCCCGCTATGGCCAGATGTGCATGGACAGGGCGTTCCGGATGGGGGGAACCTATGAGGGAATGGAGGTGACAGGGTAGGAGGCACTGCTGTTTGTCAGTGTAACACCCTCTCCAATTCCTTACAGATATTGAAGCTATGGCAGGGATATCATACGCAGAAGTTTCACTAGTGGTGCTGCTGTCAGGTCGGGCGGACAGATGCTGGAGACGGAGGCACAGCAGCGTCTGCAGATACTCGAGATGGCGGCCCATGTGCTGGACCCCCCCATGTGCGGGATCCCGCCCTACACCCTGAGGACCCAGAGGGGGAGACCAGCAACGGCCCAGGGTGTATAGGATGTTTCGCTGATTGTTTGAACAGATGATGGACAGTGCGTGCCACAGGAGGCTCCGCCTCAAGAAGGAGATGGTGCGACATCTGTGCCATATCCTCGTGGACATGGCACCACATGGAGGAGGAGAACACCCGCTCCCGGGTGGCCATCAAGGTCACCACAGCCCTGAACCTTTATACCTCGGGAGCATTCCAGGGCATCTCACAGGCCAGAGCCCACTGGTGTATCCGACAGGTCACGAATGCCCTCTATGGCCGGGGGGGGGGAAACTGCATCATCTTTGACATGGACCATGCTCAGCAAGACGTCCGGGCAGTAGGTTTCTCCGCCATCGCCGGGGTTCCCCAGGTCCAGGGGGTAAAAGATACCAAACATGTTGCCCTGCAATCACCGAGCCATCTGGGGGTGCCCTATGTTAACCGGAAGGTGTCCAACCCCTCAAAATCCAGCATGTGTGTGACCGCCAGATGAAGATAATACATGTGTGTACATGCTTCCCAGGGAGTGTACATGACAGCCACACCCTGGGCAGTGGGTCATCCCCGCCCTCTTCGAGGAGCACCCCAGGGTGGACGACTGGCTCTTGGGGGATAAGGGGTATCCGTTGAGGACCTGGCTGATGACATCAGTACGGAGGCCAGAGACCGAAGTGGAGGCTGGGACAACAAGTCCCATCCAGCCAATTGGACTGTCATTGAGCGGTGGATCGGATTCCTCAAGATGTGGTTCCGATGCCTCGACCGTTTCAGTGCTGCACTCCAGTACACTGCCCAGAGGGCCGCCCGCTTTGTAGTGGTCTAATGTGTCCTCCACAACCTCACACAGCAGTCGGGAGATATGCTGGAGGTTGGTGATGGGGAACACCTTCACAATGTCCACCTTCGAGGAGGAGGAGGGGGTGAGGTTGATGAGGTGGCGCTGGACCAACAGGGGTTGGAGGACGAGACCGGGGAGGAATCTGAGGGCCAGCTGGAGGCTGCAGGACAGGTGGCAGCAGTGCGGGTCAGGCATGACCGGAGGGGCAGTGAGACCCTCATACTCGCCCGATTCACTAAGGACGTGGCCTTGTCCGTCACCCCTCACTCCCATTTCTCACCCTCCCAGGGTCTGTGTCACATCACTCCAGGGTGCTGGGACTGTGTCGGCACCGTCAGCGGGTCACGAGGGCAGGGGGGTATCAGACAGCACAATAGCAGAGTGGCTAGCACTGTTGCTTCACAGCTCCAGGGTCCCAGGTTCAATTCCCAGCTTGGGTCACTGCCTGTGTGGAGTCTGCACGTTCTCCCTGTGTCTGCGTGAGTTTCCTCCGGGTGCTCCGGTTTCTTCCCACAGTCCAAAGTCGTGCAGGTTAGGTGGATTGGACATGATAAATTGCCCCATAAAATCCAAAAGTTAGGTGGGGTTTCTGGGTTACGGGGATAGGATGGAAAGACGTGCTGTTCGGTGAATTGGACATTCAGAATTCTCCCTCAGTGTACCGAACAGGCACTGGAATGTGGCGACCAGGGGATTTTCACAGTAACTTCATTTCAGTGTTCATGTACTTGTGACAATAAAGATTATATTATATGATTGATGTGTTGGGCACTTTGGATCCATGAAGCAGACATAGGCCACCAACACTGAAGATGGTTCAACACTATTTTATTAACTCTTATAAAATGCAAGACATACTATTACTGTGAGTTTACACGATGCTAGTTTAACTAGAGACCTGTGCCTGTCCGAACCAGTTGAATCACTCAGCACAGTGGTGAGAGTCTGTACTGTACTTGATGAGCTCTTGTGCTTCTGAGAGGCAGCATCCAGAATGAGCGGGAAAAGTGATGCCCTCTGTCTTTATAGTGCGTGTGTTCTAACTGGTGATTGGCTGCGATGTTTGTGCATGTTGATTGGTCCTAGTGTATGTCCATCAGTATGTGTGTCTGCACCATGATATACTGGTGTATATTATGACATCCCCCCTCTTTTTAAAAAATGTATGTGTATGTGTGACAATAAATAGTGTGAGTGTGTGAAGAATGTCCCTAACTATATGTGAGGTGCAAAGATATGTACAGAGCTACAGGAAAACAAAGCTATATACAAGGGAAGGTGCCTGGTGCAGATAATTAATATGCAACAAATTGAACAAGAACAGTGCTACATACAAACCAATATAAAACGATTAAACAAGGAAGGAAACATCTCAGAGAGTCCATAAATTTGCAAAGTTCATAAATTCAGTCTATGAGATGGGCGACGAACTCTGGTTGAATTCTGGTTCTGCGGTGCAGGATGGATCCATCTGGTAGCCGAACCAGGAAGGAACGGGGGGGGGGCCACCTGCCTAAGGACAACAGCAGGTGCAGACCAGCCACCATCCGGTAGATGAATGTGAACCTTGTCGTTTGGCTGGATGTCGGGGAGATCAGCAGCACGTGAGTCGTGTGTCGCCTTTTTGCTGGGCCTGAGACGCCTGCATCTTGTGAAGCACGGGAACATGATCGAGATTCGGTGTAGGGATAGACGTCACCGTCATCCTCAGGGTGCGGTTCATCAGCAACTGTGCGGGCGACAGCCCAGTGGAGAGCGGGGTGGAGCAATAGGCCAACAAAGCGAGATGGAAGTCAGACCCAGCATTGACAGCCTTGCAGAGGAGCCTCTTGACTATATGAACCCCCTTTTCCGCCTTGCCATTGGACTGAGGGTACAGGGGACTGGAAGTGATGTGTGCGAAGTTGTATTGCCGGGCGAAGCTGGCTCATTCCTGGCTTGTGAAGCAGGGGCCATTGTCCGACATCACCGTGAGCGGGATGCCGTGCCAGGCGAACGTCTCTTTGCACGCCCGAATGACAGCGGATGAAGTGAGGTCGTGCAACCTGATTACCTCCGGGTAGTTTGAGAAGTAATCTATAATTAATACATAATCCCTACCCAATGCGTGGAACAGGTCGATGCCCACCTTGGTCCAGGGCATTGTGACCAACTCATGGGGCATCAGAGTCTCCCGTGGTTGGGCCGGCTGAAAACGCTGGCAGATGGGGCAGTTGAGTACCGCATTGGCAATGCCGTCATTGATTCCCGGCCAATACACAGCTTCCCTGGCCCTTCGGCGACATTTCTCCACGCCCAGATGGCCTTCTTGCAGCTGTTCCAGGACCAGCTGGCGCATGCTGTGCGGGATCACGATGCAGTCTAGCTTCAGGAGAACCCCATCAACGACTGCCAGATCGTCTCGAACGTTGTAAAACTGCGGGCATTGGCCCTTGAGCCACCCGTCCGTCATGTGGCGCATGACACGCTGTAGTAGGGGGTCAGCCGCCGTCCCGCGGTGAATTTGTACCAGCCGTGCAGCCGATGCAGGCAAGTGGGAGGCTGCAAACTCAACGTGGGCGTCGACCTGGCAAACAAACCCCTCGGGATCACATGGAGTGGTGACTGACCTGGAGAGAGCGTCGGCAACGATAAGGTCCTTGCCAGGGGTATAAACAAGTTGAAAATCATACCTCCGGAGCTTGAGCAGGGTGCGCTGGAGGCGAGGCGTCATATCATTCAAGTCCTTCTGTGTTATATTGGCATGCGAACGATAGTCGGTCTCGACAGTAAATTGGGGAAGTCCATAAACATAGGGCGCGATTCTCCGCTCCCCACGCCGGGTGGGAGAATCGCGGGAGAGCCGGGCGACTCACGACACGCCCCCCTGGCACCACCCGCGATTCTCCCACTCCCCGCTCGGAAGAATTGGCGCTCGCCGTTTTTCACGGCGACCGGCGATTCCCCGGCCTGGATGGGCCGAGCGGCCTGCCGTTCCCGACCGGTTCACGACGGCGGCAACCACACCTGGTCGCTGCCGTCGTGAACATGGGCGCCAAATGCTAGTTTGAAGCTTGTGGGGGGCAGAGAGGGGAGTGAGCACCACGGCCGTGCTCGGAAGGGGAATGGCCCACGATCGGTGCCCACCGATCGTCGGGCCGGCGTCTCCAAGCGACGGAGTCTTTCCCCTCCGCCGCCCCGCAAGATCAAGCCGCCACGTCTTGCGGGGCAGCGGAGGGGAAGACGGGAACCTCGTATGCGTCAAGGCCCGGCAGCCGAGAGTTACAGAGCGCCGCTCCTAGCCCCCTGGGTGGGGGTGAATAAGGTACGAGGAGCGGCCTCCGAGGCCGCCCTGAAACTCGGCCGAGTTAACGACGGCCTTCCCGATTTATCGCGGGAGCGGAGAATTCCGCCCATAGTCATGGAACTTCACAACATCGGTCAGAAGACCGAGGCATTTCTTCTCTATTTGCGCGTAGCGCTGTTCCATGGGGGTCATTGCCCATAATGCATACGCAACGGGGGCCCATGACGAGGCCTCATCACGCTGCAGAAGCACGGCTCCAATGCCAGACTGACTGGCATCCGTAGAGATTTTCCTTTCCTTTGCCAGATCAAAAAAGGCCAGAACTGGGGCCGTTGGCCTTCAGTTCCCTCCACTCGAGCTCGTGGGCAGGGAGCCACTGGATGTCCATCGTCTTCCAGACCAGGTTCCTGAGAGCCGTGGTATGCGAGGCGAGGTTGGGAATGAACTTTCCTAGGAAATTAACCATTCCCAAAAACCGGAGGACCGCTTTCTTGTCCTCGGGCTTTTTCATGGCAGTGATAGCAGCAACGTTGTCCTCATCCGGCCGCACACCCAAATGGGAAATGTGGTCACCCAGGAATTTGATGTCTGACTGGCCGAAAGAGCATTTAGCTCTATTGAGGCGGAGGCCATGCTCGTGGATGCGTTTGAAAACACGCTTGAGGCGACTGATGTGCTCCTGCGGGGTGGTGGACCAGATTATTATGTCGTTGACGTAGACACGAACACCTTTGATTCCCCCCATCATCTGTTCCATGATTCTGTGAAATACCTTGGACGCCGAGATGATGCCGAATGGCATTCGGTTGTAGCAGTATCTGCCAAAGGGCGTATTGAATATGCACAGCTTTCTGCTCGATTCATCCAGCTGGATTTGCCAGGAGCCTTTTGAGGCGTCGAGTTTTGTGAAGAGTTTGACATGGGCCATTTCACACGTGAGTTACTCACGTTTGGGAATTGGGTAGTGCTTCCTCATGATATTTCGATTAAGATCCTTAGGATCTATGCAGATCCTTAGTTTACCGGACGGTTTCTTCACACAGACCATGGAACTCACCCAGTCGGTCGGTTCCGTGACCCTGGAGATGACCCCTTGGTCCTGGAGGTCCTGGAGCTGTTGCTTGAGGCGGTCCTTAAGGGGAGCTGGGACTCTGTGAGGTGTGTGTACCACAGGCGTGGTGTTTGGCTTGAGTAGAATCTTGTATGTATACGGGAGCGTGCCCATGCCCTCGAAGACATTGTGGTACTGTTGGATGATGGAGTCGAGTTGCGCCCTGAGGTCGGTGTCAGGAGAGGCAGACATGTCGCTGGGAGAGTGAGAGTGAACCTCTGCACCAAGTTCAGCAGCTTACATGCCTGCGCATCAAGCAAGGAGGCTTTCGAGGAGGCAACGATCTCGAAGGAGAGTACAGCTGTGTGAGCGTGATGCGTCACCTCAAGTTGGCAGGAGCCACTGGCAGCAATGGCATTACCGTTGTAATCAAGCAGTTGGCATGCAGATGGCAGGCTGGCAGGCTGGACACGGAGGCTGCGAAGGTCGGACCACGCAATGAGATTGGCGGAGGCACCGGTGTCCAGGTGGAACCTTACTCGGGACCGGTTGACCATAAGGGTGGCACACCACTCATCATCCGGATCGATGCTGTGTATCGGAATGGGCTTGGTGCTGCGCTTTGGAGACATCCTGTGCTTAGTTAGGATGCCGACTTGAAAAGGGGCTTGCAGGTCATCGCTGCCAAAGTCGGGGGACAGGTCTGGGACAGGCTCGTTGATTGTGGGCTGAATGGCCCGGACATCCCTGCGAGGTTGGCTGGATCGTCGGAAACTAGCAGGGGGAGTGGACCTGTATAAAGCAGCACAGTGCCCAGGTTTGTCACACTGCAGACATTGTCGGGACTTAGCGGGACATTGCCGCTTTAAATGGGCGGAGCCACAGTTGGCGCACGCCATTGCGTCAGTGCGTTCGTTACGCCACCGCGCATGCGCGGTGTGATCCAGCCTGGTGCGCACCTGCGCAGTACGTTCTTCGACATCGCCGCGTTCATTGCGACCAAGTGCGGGAACCCGCGAAAAGCGCGCAAAATGGCCGCCTTCATCCAGGCTGAGGCCCTGGAGCGATTTGATGACCTGGACCCGTTCTGCCTCGTGAGGAGCTTGCTGCGCCGTTTCAGCCGCCTGGATGCGGGAATATCGCGTGGAGGCGTGCCCGTAGAACACGCAGGTCTCTATGGCAGTGGACAGGGTGAGCTGCTTGACCTTGAGAAGCTGCTGGTGAAGGGGCTCCGACTGTACACCGAAAACTATCTGGTCGCGTATCATGAAGTCAGAGGTGGAACCGTAGTTGCAGGACTGCGCAAGGATACGGAGGTGGGTGATAAAGGACTGGAAAGGTGCGTCCTTACCCTGTAGGCGCTGCTGAAAGATGTAGCGCTTGAAGCTCTCGTTCACCTCGACCTCGCAGTGGCTGTCGAACTTTAGGAGGATCGTCTTGAACTTCGATTTATCTTCCCCGTCGGCGAAGGTGAGCGAGTTAAAGGTGTGGAGGGCATGGTCCCCGGCTGTGGAGAGGAAGAGAGCAATCTTCCGTGCGTCTGAGGCAGCTTCCAGGTCCATGGCCTCGAGGTATAGCTGGAAGCGCTGTTTAATCTTCCAATTGGAGGCCAGGTTGCTGGTAATGCGGAGGGGCGGACGCAGGCGAACGCTGTCCAACATGGACAGGATGGCTGAAGACCGGTGGAAGGCTGATCACTGGCAGGTAGGTCTCAGAAGTTCGAACATCCCTCAACTACTGGTACCATGATGTGTTGGGCACTCTGGATCCGTGAAGTAGACATAGGCCACCAACACTGAAGAAGATTCAACACTATTTTATTAACTCTTATAAAATGCAAGACATACGATAACTGTGGGTTTACAGGATGCTAGTTTAACTAGAGACCTGTGCCTGTCCGAACCAGTTGAATCTCTCAGCACGTGGTGTGAGTCAATACTGTACTTGATGAGCTCTTGTGCTTCTGAGAGGCAGCATCCAGAATGAGCTGGAACCGTGGTGCCCTCTGCCTTTATAGTGCGTGTGTTCTAACTGGTGATTGGCTGCGGTGTTTGTACATGTTGGTTGGTCCCTGTGTGTGTCCATCAGTGTGTGTGTCTGCACCATGATATACTGATGTATATTATGACAGTATTTGTGACGATAAAGATTATATTATATGATAACCCACAGAGATCTGACCGCCAGTGCACCTCAAACGATGTGATAGTCCGACCCCTGCCTGTGTGCAGAGTGCTGACTCACACTCATCACCTGCTGGGGGAGATGGCTGGAGAGATAGGCCAAGGGTTGGGAGGTCGGCTCGCATTGCGGAAGGAAGTGACAGAGGCATCATACTGGTGCACAAGGGTGTTTAATATGTAATACAATTCCCTACTCTCCTGATGGTGCCACCCCCAACCCCCCACAACCCTACTTCACCCCTACCTACTCCCCCATCCTCCATTCCAATTGCCCCCTTCCCCGGTGCCCTCAATGATCCACAATGTGCTTGGCCCTCCTAGCTCTATCACAACATCTCGGTGCCTCCCCAGGATGCACATCAGAGGTGGAGGCAACCAGCTGCTTACCACATCCCATGGCCTTCAATGCCCCTGGCGGGCATCCTCTGGGGCCTGGGGGCCCCCGGCTCACAACCATGCCACCCTGTCCTGTGTGCTGACTTTGAGACTCAGCCTTATCAGACGGGTAGAACTCGGGGGAGTTGGTGGCCACTGTCGCCACTCCAAGGGATCCAGTCCAGGTTGGCACTTAGTGCCCCCTCCTCCCAGTTAGTTCTCATACGGCACTGGGTTTTCCTTAGAGGCACAGCTGGTTCGACCCCCGGCTGCCCTTGCATCATCTGGCTGTGCCAGCCCTGGCAGCTCCCCGTGGTCCACACCATGGTATCAACGCCCTCGGCATTGCTCCTCAGTGACTGGGTCATGCTCCGCAGTATCTCAGCCATTCCCATCTGAGACTGGAACATAGAACATAGACAGAAATAGAACATACAGTACAGAAGGAGGCCATTTGGCCCATCAAGTCTGCACCGACCCACTTAGCCCTCACTTCCACCCTATCCCCATAACCCAATAAGCCCTCCCAACCTTTTTGGACACTAAGAGCAATGTATCATGACCAATCCACCTAACCTGCACATCTTTGGACTGTGGGAGGAAACCGGAGCACCCGGAGGAAACCCACGCACACACGGGGAGGATGTGCAGACTCCGCACAGACAGTGACCCAGCGCGGAATCGAACCCGGGACCCTGGAGCTGTGAAGCCACAGTGCTAACCATTGTGCTGCTGTGCTGCTCCACAGCGGCTTGGCCATTCCCATCTGAGAGAGGGACATGTCCTGCAGAACCTCATCAAGGTCGGCCTGGTACTGGGTGACATCCCCCAGTGAGGCAGTCATTCTGCCGAGACCCTCAGACATGGCCGTCTCCGACTGCACTATATCTTAGACACCGTCACTCATGGTGCCGACGTCATGCACCAGTCTCTCCACTCCGGTTGCCACACATTGCCGACGACATGTCCTGTGCCCGTAATCTTTGAGACTACCTAAACGACTATGAATCTGCTGGAGTGTCACTGACATCTCCCTCTGAACGTCCCGGCCGCTCCCTAACATCTCCATTAGCTCCGGGTAACCCACTTCCAGAGGCTCAGCATCAGGCTGGGACCCAACTGGGTCCTGGGGCCCAGCAGCCCTCTGACTGGTGTCTCGCCTGGGGGTTCCTGCCTCCACCAAATGTGCATCATCATCAGCTGTGTGGTGCTCACCAGATTGCGCCCCCAAAGCCCGCCCGCTAACATGTCCCACCGAGCTGTGTGTCTCTGCACTGGTGGAGGGTGGGGATGAGAGTCTTCTCCTCGGAGTCAGGAGAGGGGGCTGCCCGGGGTGGACTGGCGCCGTCGGCTGGAGGACCTGCGGAGATTGGACATGTGGTCAGTGGGAGGGATGGGTCAGTCAGTCAGTAAGGCAATCAGGACTCACGTTTGACAGGTGCTGCGGGTGGAACCCAGTGGTTTGTCACCTCTGCGGCATCTGCCAGTCTCCGCGTGGGTAACTGCCCTGTCCTCGGCCACACCAGTCACATCCAGGGCCCGCTCCTCAAAGGAGGTGAGGATTCTGTTGTCTGGCACCCCTTCACCATTCTGGGCCCTTTCCTGGCAATTATGAGAGAGCTTTTCCTGAGGAGACACAGAGAGGGCATCGTTAGCCATGCGCGTGGTTCACTGTGGTGGGAGAGGGGCTGTGAAAAAAAGAGGCTGATGTGTTGGGTACTCTGGATCTGTGGACACTGCGTTTACCTTAGCAGTAACATAGACAGGCTACCAACACTTGTAATAGTACAACTCTATTTTATTTAACTAAGAGCTGTTAAACATACTTGCACTGTGGGTCGACACTGTGTTAGATTGACTGAAGACCTATGCCTATCCTGACCAGCCTATACTGTTAGCACATGGTGGATGTTTGTGCTACTGACTGCGGGCTCTGTCTGTCTTAGAGGCTGCATCCCGAATGAGCGGGAAAACTAGTGCCCTCTGGCTTTATAGCGACCGTGTCCTGTCTGGTGATTGGCTGCTGTGTTGTGTGTATTGATTGGTCTTGCAGTGTGTCAGTCAGTGTGTGTCTGCACCATCATATACTGTGTATATTATGACATGCCTCCTTTTTCAAAAATGTGTGTTCGTGGCAATAAATAATGTAGTGTGTGAATGTTCCTAACTATGTGTGGCATATGTGAGCATATTTACAGGGCTATGTACAGAAACTCTAAGATATTTACATTGGAAGGTGTCTAGTGCAGATGGACAGTATGTAACACAGAATATAACTAGAACAACAGTATGTACAAACCAGTGAGTTAATCAAACAGGGTAACAAAACAATCAGTTCATGAGTTCAAAGAGTCCATGAATTTAGGCAGATCATAAATTCAGTCTCTGAGGTGGGCGACGAATTCTGGTTGACCGCCTCAAGGGTAGGTCAGGGGCCGCCTGTTCTGGAATGGGTGGCACTGTATCAGACTCAGAGGGTGGCAGAGCGAAAGGGAGAGCTGCAAAGTCCGTAATCGGGCTTGTCGTGATGGCGGGGCAGGACATGATGATCTGGTAGCGAGCGAGGAAGGAGTTATAGTGCCCGCCTATTTCAGCGAAGAAGCGAGCCGTCTTGTAGACGAGCCAAAAAGGACCTGGGGGCCACTTGTCTGAGCACCACAGCGGTGGCGGACCAACCACCATTGGGAAGTTGGACACGGACCTCGTCATCAGGAGCCAGAGGAGGGAGATCCGTGGCACGGGCATCGTACGCTGATTTGTGCTGGGCCCGAGACAGCTGCATTCGGCGAAGGACCGGAACGTTGTCCAAGTCCGGGACATGAATGGCCAGCACCATCATCCGCAGTGTGCGATTCATCAACAATTGAGCCGGTGACAGGCTGGTGGACAATGGAGCGGATCGGTACGCAAGCAAGGCGAGGTAAAAATTGGATCCTGCATCGGCCGTCTTGCACAGGAGTCGTTTTACGATGTGCACCCCCTTTTCAGCTTTGCCATTGGATTGGGGGTAATGGGGACTGGACGTGACATGTGTGAAGTTGTATCGTTTGGCAAAATTGGACCACTCCTGACTGGCAAAACACGGGCCATTGTCGGGCATGACCGTGAGCGGGATGCCATGGCGAGCGAAGGTTTCCTTGCACGCACGGAAGACCGCTGTGGAGGTGAGGTCATGCAGCCTAACTACCTCCGGAAGTTCGGGAAATAGTCCACAATGAGGACAGAGTCCTGGCCAAGTGCATGGAACAGTTCGATGCCCACTTTGGTCCAGGGGGCCGTAACCAACTCATGGGGTTGCAAGCTGAGGCTGAGCAGGCTGGAAACGCTGGCGTTGGAAATGTCCTGGTTGATTCCAGGCCAGTACACTGCCTCACGGGCCCATCGGGGGCATTTCTCCACTCCCAGGTGGCCCTCATGGAGCTGCTCAAGGACAAGGTTCTGCATGCTGTGCGGAACGACGATCCTGTCCAACTTGAGTAGAATTCCATCTACCACCGCCAGGTCACCTTTAACATTATAGAATTGAGAGCACTGGCACTTGAGCCACCCGCCTGTCAGGTGGCGCATGACACGTTGGAGCAGGGGATCGTTGGCCGTCTCACGACGAATCTGGATGAGTCGTTCATCCGTGGCGGGCAGATTAGATGCGGCGAATGCCACCTGAGCATCAATTTGGCACACGAAGCCCGCTGGGTCGCAGGGTGTGGTGACAGATTGGGAGAGTGCATCGCCGATGATGAGCTCCTTACCCGGGGTGTAGACGAGTTCGAAGTCGTACCGCCTGAGTTTAAGGAGAATTCGCTGCAGGCGCGGTGTCATGTCGTTAAGGTCTTTTTGAATGATATTGACCAGTGGCCTGTGGTCTGGCTCGACTGTGAACTTTGGGAGTCCATAGACATAGTCATGGAATTTGATGACTCCGGTAAGAAGGCCCAGGCACTGTTTTTCAATTTGCGCATAGCGCTGTTCGGTGGACGTCATTGCACGTGACGCGTATGCGACAGGAGCCCATGATGAGGCATCATCACGTTGAAGGAACACTGCTCCAATGCCGGACTAACTGGTATCCGTGGAGATCTTTGTTTCTTTGACCGGATCAAAAAATGCCAACACCGTGGCCTTGGTCAGCTTCGCCCTGAGTTCCCGCCATTCGTGTTCCCGGGCGGGGAGCCATTGGAACTCGGTCATCTTCTTAACCAGGTTCCTGAGAGCCGTGGTGTGGGAGGCGAGGTTAGGGATGAATTTCCCCAGGAAATTGACCATGCCCAGGAAGCGGAGGACCGCCTTCTTGTCCTCCGGTGTCTTCATGGCCTTAATGGCAGATACCTTGTCAGCATCCGGCTGCACGCCCAACTGTGAAATGTGGTCTCCGAAGAACTTAATTTCTGTTTGACCAAAGGAGCATTTGGCCCTGTTTGAGGCGGAGGCCCTGCTCATGGATTCGTCGGAAGATGCGTTGGAGGCGATCAATGTGCTCCTGCGGGGTGGTAGACCAGACGATGATGTCATCCACATATACGCGATACCTTCCATCATCTGTTCCATTATTCTGTGAAACACTTCCGATGCAGAGATGATGCCAAACGGCATCCAGTTGTAACAATACCGGCCAAATGGGGTGTTAAAGGTGCAGAGCTTCCGACTGGATGCGCGAGTTGGATCTGCCAGAACCCCTTGGACAAGCTCCACATATCCAGTGTGCCCAACCCTTGCAGCCTACTTCTCCAACCAACACATCCTAAGTCATGTCTAATGGCATCATAATTGCCCTTCCCCCAGCTATAACTCTTGCCCTGCGGGGTATACTTATCCCTTTCCATCACTAACGTAAAGGTCACCGAATTGTGGTCACTGTTTCCAAAGTGCTCACCTACCTCCAGATCTAACACCTGGCCTGGTTCATTACCCAAAACCAAATCCAATGTGGCCTTGCCTCTTGTTGGCCTGTCAACATATTGTGTCAGGAAACCCTCCTGCACACATTGTACAAAGAACGACCCATCTAATGTACTCGAACTATATCTTTTCCAGTCAATATTTGGAAAGTTAAAGTCTCCCATAACAACTACCCTGTTACTTTCGCTCTTTTCCAGAATCATCTTCGCCATCCTTTCCTCTACATCCCTGGAACTATTAGGTGGCCTATAGAAAACTCCCAACAGGGTGACCTCTCCTTTCCTGTTTCTAACCTCAGCCCATACTACCTCAGAAGAAGAGTCCCCATCTAGCATCCTTTCCGCCACCGTAATACTGTCCTTGACTAGCAGCGCCACACCTCCCCCTCTTTTGCCCCCTTCTCTGAGCTTACTAAAACACCTAAACCCCGGAACCTGCAACAACCATTCCTGTCCCTGCTCTATCCATGTCTCTGAAATGGCCACAACGTCGAAGTCCCAGGTACCCACCCATGCTGCCAGTTCCCCTACCTTATTTCGTATACTCCTGGCATTGAAGTAGACACACTTCAAACCACCTACCTGAACACTGGCACCCCCTGCACCCTCCTGCGAAGTCAAATCTGTGCTCCTGATCTCTATACTCTCAATCTCCCGTACCCCAAAACTACAATCCAGGTTCCCATGCCCCTGCTGAATTAGTTTAAACCCCCCCAAAGAGCACTAACAAATCTCCCCCCCAGGATATTGCTGCCCCTCAGGTTCAGATGTAGACCATCCTGTCTATAGAGGTCCCACCTTCCCCAGAAAGAGCCCCAGTTATCCAGAAATCTGAATCTCTCCCGCCTGCACCATCCCTGTAGCCACGTGTTTAATTGCTCTCTCTCCCTATTCCTCATCTCACTATCACGTGGCACGGGCAACAACCCAGAGATAACAACTCTGTTTGTTCTCGCGTCCTGCCGATGAACTCGTAGTGACCCAGGCTGACTCTGGACACGGATATTTATACAGCTGCACTAGGGGGAGGAGTCATGGGTGGAACCAAAGGTGGAGCCCAGTACAAGTTCCTAGGTGCTCCCAGCGTTATTCCCCCTAGTGGTAGGACAGCGCTACTGCGCTTACAACAACAGTGTGAATTAACGTATATATTAACATATATTACATTCACCACAGCGTGTTCATGCAGAACGCAGGTCTCGATGGCTGTCGTAAGGGTGAGCTGTTTAACTTTGAAGAGCTGCTGGCGTAGGGGGTCCGATTGCACACCGAAAACGATCTGGTCCCGGATCATCGAATCGGAGGTGGAGCTGTAATTGCAGGACTGCGCGAGGATGCGAAGGTGGGTGAGGAAAGATTGAAAAGGTTCATCGTTACCCTGCAGACGCTGTTGAAAGACATAGCGCTTGAAACTTTCATTTACCTCGATGTCACAGTGACTGTCAAATTTGAGGAGGACTGTCTTGAACTTGGACTTGTCTTCACCGTCAGCAAATGTGAGAGAGTTGAAGGTATGAATGGTGTGGTCCCCAGCTGTGGAGAGGAAGAGAGCGATCTTCCTGGCGTCTGAAGCAGCTTCCAGGTCTCTGGCTTCAAGGTATAGCTGAAATCGTTGTTTATAGATTTTCCAGTTGGCATCGAGGTTGCCGTTGATGCGGGGCGGCGGTGGGGGGCAGACGCTGTCCATACTACGCTGATTTCTGGTCGAAGGCAGATCACTTGTAGGTAGGTCTAATAAATTCTAACATCACGTACTGGTACCATGATGTGTTGGGTACTCTGGATCTGTGGAGACTGCGTTTACCTTAGCAGTAACATGACAGGCTACCAACCCTTGTAATAGTACAACTGTATTTTAGTTAACTAAGAGCTGCTAAACATACTTGCACTGTGGGTCGACACTATGTTAGATTGACTGAAGACCTCTGCCTAACCTGACCAGCCGATACTGTTAGCACATGGTGGATGTTTGTGCTACTGACTGCGGGCTCTGTCTGTCTCAGAGGCTGCATCCCGAATGAGCGGGAAAACTAGTGCCCTCTGGCTTTATAGTGACCGTGCCCTAACTGGTGATTGGCTGCAGTGTTGTGTGTGTTGATTGGTCTTGCAGTGTGTCAGTCAGTGTGTGTGTCTGCACCATCATATACTGATGTGTATATTATGACAGGGGGTTGGGGGGTGACAGGGGGAGGGGGATGGAGGGAGGGTTGAAGGTCGTAAGGAGAGTTGGGGGTTGGATGCTCCTGTGGGAGCGGGCAGGACTCGGGGGGTGAGGTGGCATTGGTGTCTACTCACTCGTGCTGCCCGGTGTAGGTCATTGACCTGCTTTCTGCACTGGAGGCCTGACCTCTTGGCCACACTCCAGGCGCTCAAACCTGTCATCACCCTACCATTAACCCAATAGGTCCTGCCCTGATTCGATCTACCAAAATGCATCACCTCACATTTATCCAAATTAAACTCCATCTGCCATTCATCATCCCACTGACCCAATTGGTCAAGAGTGCCTGCAACGCGTTGCCAGGGGAGGTTGTGAATGCAGATACATTAATGGCGTTCAAAAGGCACCTTGTCAAATACATGGATAGAATGAGTACAGAGGGATACAGTACTAGGAAGTGCTGAGGGTCTTGGGCAAGGGTGATATCATTACCGGTGCAGGTTTGGAGGGCCGCAGGGCCTGTTTGCTGTGCTGTATTGTTCTTTGGCAGAGAGAGACAGAGAGAGAGAGAGGGAGACAGAGAGAGAGAGAGGGAGACAGAGAGAGAGAGAGAGAGGGAGAGAGGGAGACAGAGAGAGAGAGTGAGAGAGGGAGAGAGAGAGAGAGAGTGACAGGCAGACAGAGAGAGAGAGAGAGGGAGAGGGAGACAGAGAGAGAGAGAGAGAGAGAGACAGGGAGACAGAGAGAGAGAGAGACAGGCAGACAGAGAGAGACAGTGACAGGGCAGACAGAGAGAGAGAGAGAGAGAGGGAGACAGAGAGAGATACAGAGAGAGAGACAGACAGAGAGAGAGAGAGAGTAGAGAGAGAGACAGGCAGACAGAGAGAGAGAGAGGGAGACAGAGAGAGGGAGACAGAGAGAGAAAGAGACAGGCAGACAGAGAGAGAGACAGAGAGAGAGAGAGAGACAGGCGACAGAGAGAGAGAGAGGGAGACAGAGAGAGGGAGACAGAGAGAGAGAGTGACAGGCAGAGAGAGAGAGTGACAGGCAGACAGAGAGAGAGAGAGGGAGAGGGACCGACAGAGAGAGAGGTATCAACAGAGAGAGAGGGAGAGGGGGGACCGGCAGAGAGAAAGAGATGAAGGGGTGGGGGAGGGACCAGCAGAGAAAGCAAGAGGGGTCGACAAAGAGAGGAAGGGGCTAACCGACCGAGAGGGAGAGAAAGTGGGGGAGAGAGATGTAGTGATCTGCAAATCTATATATGTACACAGGGGTCAATGTAAATCACTGCAACTAAGCAATCACTCGAGGGAGCACAGGAGATGCATAAATATAGACAGACAAGAAGTCAGAGTCACTCTTCGCAAGGACTGCAGCTCGTGAGCAGACACAAACAGCTCAGCACAGTATATAATCTCCATGTAACGTCTAGTATAGGCTCTGGAGAGTGTGGTGAACGTATTGCTACTACAATTCACCACTGTATTGTATTGTATTATGTTGATGCCCTTGAGGGCGCCGCCTTTGGCTCCGCCCCCTCGGGGGAGGTATATAGATCTGCAGCCTGTAGGCGGCACTCAGTACAGAGCAGTCGCAGGCAGGCACAGATCTAGCATATTAAAACCACTGTTCACTTCAACTCTCCGTCTCGTGTGAATTGATGGTCGCATCAATTTAATAAGCTCTGATATCGCAATGGAAGCTGCCCTCAAACCTGATCGAATGGAACTCAACCCACAGGCAGCTGAAGCCAAGGGAATCTTTTCGCACTGGCTCCCCTGCTTTGGGGCCGACCTCGCCACCTCCTCCTCGCCCGCCGTCACCGAGGCACAGAAGCTGAGTCTCCTCCACGCCCGGGTGAGCCACGGAATCTCTGTACTAATCGAAGACGCGATCACGTATGTAGACGCGGTCGCGATCCTGAAAAGACATTATGTAAGGCCGGTGAACGAAGTTTTTGCGCGGCATCGCCTCATGACACGTCGTCAACACCCTGGGGAATCGCTGGAGGAATATCTACGCGACCTGAGGGTACTCACTCGAAACTGTAACTACAAAGACGTCACTGCCTTGCAGCACATGGAACTCGCCATCCGGGACACCTATGTGGCCTGAGTCCGGTCCAACTATGTCAGACAGCGCCTGCTCGAAAAGGGCGCCCTCGACCTAGACGAGACGGTAAAACTATCCACCTCATTAGAGGTAGCCTTCCAGGGCCTAAATACTTTCCCCTCCGACCACACGATCTCCTCGTGGTTGCTGGAGGCGCCCGACCCGAGGGTGTCCCAGGCCTGTGTCGCACGGCTGCCCGCCCAACCCGGGGGGGCTGCCCTGCTATTTCTGCGGTCAGAACCAGCACCCCAGGCAGCGTTCCCCGGCTCAGAACGCGACCTGCAGCGACTGCAGCAAGAAAGGACATTTTGCCGAAGTCTGCTTGGCCCGACCCCAAGTTCCAAAATCTCAGGCCCGACTCTCAGACTCACAGGCCCGCGAACCCCGCAGCGCGGCTGCGTGCCTGCCGGTACCGCCCCTTTCTGACGTGTAATCCACCTCCTGCTATCCGTGGGGGCCGCCATCTTTAACTCTACCCGACATGTGCGGCCGACGAGGGCCGCCATCTTGGGACCACCCCGCTTCACCGACCACGCCGGCTACCCGCAGCTTGGCGCTGTCACTCTCAACCAGTCACGGCCCAAGCACCTCAGGAACTCCATGATGACCGTCCGGGTCAATGGGCACGGAAAGCCCTGTCTGTTTGACTCTGGGAGCAAGGAGAGCTTCATCCATCCGGACACGGTAAGGCGCTGTTCCCTCCAGATTTCCTCCGCATCCCAAACAATCTCCCTCGCTTCCGGATCACATTGAGTGCATATCCGGGGTACTGTGTCGCAAACCTCGCGAAACAGGGCACCGTGTACGCCAATTTTAAACTCTATGCCCTCCCCCATCTCTGCACTCCTCTCCTGTTAGGACTGGATTTTCAGGAGCCTGACCCTGACGTTCAGCGGAACCCTACCCCCCTTCACCGTATGTAGCCTCGTGACACTTAAGGTCGCCCTCCACCCGCTCTTCGCGAGCCTCACCGCCGACTGTAAACCCATTGCCACCAGGAGCTGGTGGTACAGTGCCCAGGACAGGACTTTTATCAAGTCAGAGATCCAGCGGCTCTTGAGGGAGGGGATAATCGAGGCCAGTAATAGCCCCTGAAGAGCCCAAGTGGTGGTCGTCAGGACTGGGGAAAATAACCAGATGGTTGTAGACTTACAGCCAGACCATAAATTGGTACATGCAACTCAATGCGTACCCCCTTCTCCGCACAGCGGACATGGTTAATCAGATTGCACACTACCGGCTTTTCTCCCCGGTAGATCTGAAGTCCGCATACCACCAGCTTCTGATCCGCCCAGAAGATCGCCACTACACGGCCTTTGAGGGAGACGGCCGCCTCTTCCACTTCCTCCGGGTCCCCTTCGGCGTCACCAATGGGGTATCGGTCTTCCAAAGAACGATGGACCGAATTGTTGACGAGTACGGGCTGCGGGCCACGTTCCTGTACTTGGGTAACGTCACCATCTGCGGCCATGATCAGCAGGACCACGATGCTAACCTTCAGAAGTTCATCCAAACCGCCCAAGCCCTCAATCTCACCTCCAACAAGGAGAAATGCGTTTTGCGCACAACCCGACTAGCCGTCCTTGGCTATGTCATGGAAAATGGAGTCCTAGGGCCCGACCCCGACCACATGCGCCCCCTCCTGCAACTCCCCCTTCCCCACTGCCCCAAATCCCTAAAAAGATGCCTGGGCTTCTTTTCATACTATGCCCAGTGGGTCCCCAACTATGCGGACAAAGCCCGCCCACTGATCAAAGCCACCGTCTTCCCCTGACGGCTGAGGCCCGCCTGTCCTTCAGCCGCATCAAGGCAGATATTACCAAGGCCGCGATGCACGCAGTGGATAAGTCCATCCCCTTCCAGGTGGAGAGCGACGCTTCAGATGTTGCCCTGGCCGCTACCCTTATCCAGGCGGGCAGGCCCGTGGCCTTCTTTTCCCGTACCCTCAATGCCTCTGAGATTCGACACTCCTCATTCAAAAGGAAGCTCAAACCATTGTGGAAGTTGTGCGGCACTGGAGGCACTACCTCGCAGGTAGGAGGTTCACTCTCGTCACCGACCGACGGTCGGTAGCCTTTATGTTCAACAACACACAGCGGGGCAAGATCAAGAATGATAAAATCTTGAGGTGGAGAATCGAACTCTCCACCTATAACTACGATATCAAGTATCGTCTGGGAAGCTCAACAAGCCCCCAGATGCCCTATCCAGCGGCACATGCGCCAGCGCGCAAGACAACCGACTTCGGGTCATCCACAATGACCTCTGTCACCCAGTGATCACCCGGCTTCTCCACTTCATCAAGGCCCGCAACCTGCCCTTCTCCACCGAGCTGGTCAGGGCCATGACTAGGGACTGCCAAGTCTGCGCGGAGTGTAAGCCGCACATCTATCGACCAGATAAGGCCCACCTGGTGAAGGCATCCCGCCCCTTTGAGCACCTCAGCGTCGATTTCAAAGGGCCCCTCCCCTCCACTGACTGCAAAGTGTATTTTCTCAACGTCATTGACGAGTACTCCGGTTTCCCCTTTGCCTTCCCCGGCCCTGACATGACCGCGGCCACTGTCATTAAGGCCCTGCATAGTATCTTCACCCTGTTCGGTTTCCCCACTTACGTCCACAGTGACCGGGACTCCTCGTTTATGAGCGACGAGCTGCGTCAGTACCTGCTCAGTAAGGGCATTGCCTCGAGCAGGATTACTAGCTACAACCCCCGGGGAAACGGACAGGTGGAGAGGGAGAACGCAACGGTATGGAAGGCCGTCCTTCTGGCCCTACGGTCTAGAGGTTTCCCTGTTTCCTGCTGGCAGGAGCTCCTCCCCTATGCACTCCACTCCATTCGGTTGCTCCTCTGCACAGCCACAAACGAGACCCCTCATGGCCGTCTATTTGTCTTCCCCAGGAAGTCCACCTCCGGGGTCTCACTTCCACCCTGGCTGACAACACCGGGGCCTGTCCTCCTCCAGAAGCACGTGAGGAGCCATAAGTCCGACTCCCTGGTCGAGAGGGTCCAGCTCCTACATGCCAATCTTCAGTGTGCCCACGTGGCGCACCGCGACTGCCGACAAGATACGGTCTCCCTCCGGGATCTGGCACCCGCCGCTTCCCCAGTGACCATCACCTACGCTCCTCCACCCCCGCCACACCAAATACCGCCCCCGCCGGTACTCGGCCTACATCACCCCTCCCCCCCCAACGCCAACCCACCATGATGAAGCTCCAGACGACACGCTCACTGAGTCAACGAGCCCAACACCCATGCCCGCAGCAAAGCCGGAGCTGAGGCGATCACAGAGAACGATCAAGGCGCCGGACAGACTCGATCTGTGAGCCCACTTTATACCTCCCGCTGGACTTCAATTTTTTAACAGGGGTGAATGTGGTGAAAGTATTGCGACTCCAATTCACCACTGTATTGTACTGTATCATGTTAATGCCCTTGTGGGCGCCGCCTATGGCTCCGCCCCCTCGGGGGAGGTATATAGAGCTGCAGCCTGTAGGCGGCACTCAGTACAGAGCAGTCGCAGGCAGGCACAGATCTGGCTTATTAAAACCACTGTTCACTTCAACTCTCCGCCTCGTGTGAATTGATGGTCGCATCAGAGAGAGAATGAACTTACAAATAAAGCATCTTCTTCAACTGCGAGACTACGAGCTTTATTCAGACATAAGGAATAATAGATGGTACCACGAGTGACTTCAGAAAGCTTACTAGAAGATTACAAGATTCATTCAGAAAGATTGAAAAACAAAGAAGAAAATTGAAACAGGATATTCGACTGTGGAAGACTTTGCAGCATATGGATCATCGCCGACCAACCAATTCGATGAAACTTGTTGGAGTTCCACAGCAGCTGGAAACAACCTGTAATTTAAGTTATAACTGGAAAATGTTTCAACAGATGTTCCAAATATATATCGTAGCAAATGATTTGAGCACAGTCTCTGATGCAACGAAAATAGCGCTGCTACTTGCAACAGTAGGACATGACGCTAGAGAAAGCTATGACTGCTATAATTACCGAGAAGGTGAAGACAACACCAAATTAGAAGTAATACTGAAACAATTTTAAGATCACTGGAACACAATGCTGAGACCATATTGCACAGGGAATGAGTGATGTGATACTCAAACAATCATTATCAGAACAGAAAGGTTCAACGCTGGAAATCACGATTGAAAAGTGCAGATCGAAAGAAAAAAATAACATGAACTTTTTAGCATGAAAAAAACGCCGAAATCCACGTTAAAATGGCGTCTCAGCAGATTTTACAGTCCCCCGGGAACCAAAGACGCAAATCTGCTTCTGCGCATGTGCAGGAAACCGCAGCCGTGCATGCGCAGTTGAAAAAAGATGTTCTGGTCGCAGATCGTTCTGCACATGCGCAAGCCACACAGGCGCAATTGAACAAAAAGAGGACACCATTTGAAGACAGATCTGCACATGCGCAAGCCACGCATGCGCAGTGTCATGATGTGCAAACATGCAGCTAATGAACACATAGAATAGGACACAACCAATGAGCAGTCAGGACACTCAGGGGTGGTATCTCACTGTAAAAGGGATGAGACACTCACACCCCGCCTCTTTCCACAGACCAACATCTACAGAGTGAGACAGGGTGTATCCTCAGCATCACACCCCAGCACGTGGCTTAGAGCAAGGCTGGTTCAGTTAGACTGAGTTACTACATTTAGATTAGCAGAGAGTCAAACTCATTGAGAACTGTGCTAATAGTTCAATAAAACACATTGAACTGACTTCAAAGCCTGTAGCATCTTTTACTCAAAACTGCATCAGGTGGCAGCTTCTGTTCTTCCAAATTACATAACACAACAGGATCGACAGATCGAGAGAGGGAGGGACAGATAGAGAGAGGGAGGGACAGATAGAGAGAGGGAGAAACAGATAGAGAGGGGGAGAAACAGATAGAGAGAGGGAGGGACAGATAGAGAGAGGGAGGGAGAGATAGAGGGAGGGAGGGACAGATCGAGAGAGGGAGGGACAGATATAGAGAGGGAGGGACAGATATAGAGAGGGAGTGACAGATAGAGAGGGGGAAGTACAGATAGAGAGAGGGAGGGACAGTTAGAGAGAGGTAGGGACAGATAGAGAGAGGGAGGGACAGATAGAGAGAGGGAGGGACACATAGAGAGAGATAGGGACAGATAGAGGGAGGGAGGGACAGATAGAGGGAGGGAGGGACAGATAGAGAGAGGGAGGGACAGATCGAGAGAGGGAGGGACAGATAGAGTGAGGGTCAGATAGAGAGAGGGAGGGACAGATAGAGAGAGGGGGCAGATAGAGAGAGGGGGGAAGATAGAGAGAGTGAGGGTCAGATAGAGAGAGGGAGGGACAGATAGAGAGAGGGAGGGACAGATAGAGAGAGTGAGGGTCAGATAGAGAGAGGGAGGGACAGATAGAGAGAGGGAGGGTCAGATAGAGATAGGGATCGACAAATAGAGAGAGGGAGGGTCAGATAGAAAGAGGGAGGGTCAGATAGAGAGAGGGATCGACAAATAGAGAGAGGGAGGGACAGACAGAGAGAGGGAGGGACAGATAGAGAGAGGGAGGGTCAGATAGAGAGAGGGAGGGACAGATAGAGAGAGGGAGGGACAGGTAGAGAGAGGGAGGGACAGATAGAGAGAGGGAGGGACAGATAGAGAGAGGGAGGGACAGATAGAGATGGGACGGGACAGATAGAGAGAGGGAGGGACGGATAGAGAGGGGGGCAGATAGAGAGCGGGGGGACAGATAGAGAGGGGGAGGGACAGATAGAGAGAGGGAGGGACAGATAGAGAGAGGGAGGAACAAATAGAGAGAGGGATCTGTTGTGTTTGCTGCTTTGGATAACACAGGCCTCCACTTGATGCAGCCTTAACTAAAGGATGCTCCAGACTCTGGAATGTGTTCGACCTGTTTATTACATCACAGCCCTGCTTCTGGCTGTCGCAAAGCTGCTGCATCTTCTGCAGCATCGGGAAATGATCAAGGTTGGGAAGGTGTATGGCTGGAAGCATCGTCCGCGGGTCCGTTCATCAGCAGTTGAGCTGGTGACACGCCAGTGGACAAGGGAGTCACCCGGTAGTGCAAGGTGTATGTCGGAAGCGGAGTCCGAGGCCTTGCGGATGAGCTGCTTAACGATGTGCACCCCTTTTTCGACTTTGCCATTGGACTGCGGACAGTGCGGATTGGAGGTGACATGCCTGAAATTGTAGCGCTTGGCAAACGTGGACCATTCTCGACTGTGGAAGCACGGGCCATTGTCGCTCAGGACGGTGTTCCGGATGCCATGCCGTGAGAATGTCTCTTTACCCGTTTTGATGACGGTCCGTGAGGTGAGGTCTGGCAGCTTCAGCACCTCAGGAAAGTTCGAAAAGTAATCGATGATTAAGATATAGTCGTGACCATTCGGGTGGAATAGGTCAATGCCAACCTTGGACCACGGAGAGGTCTCTAGGTCAAGTGGTTGGAGCGTCTCCTTGCTCTGCGCTGGTTGGAACCTCTTGACAAGTTTCGCAGTTCAGGACCATGTCCGTGATGTCCTGGTTGGTGCCGGGCCAGTAGACAGCTTGCCAGGCCCTGTGTCTGCACTTTTCTACACCCAGGTGTCCCTCATGAATCTGTCGCAGCAGCATGCTCTGGAGACACAGTGGGATGACTATCCTGTCCAGCTTGAGCAGGATGCCGTCGATCAGCGTCAGGTCATCCTTAACATTGTAGAATTGAGGGCATTGCCCTTTCTGCCAGCCATTGCTGAGATTGTAGATGACTCGATGTAACAGGAGGTCTTTGGTCGTCTCTTCTCGGATGAGAACGATCTTCTCATCTGTTGCCGGGAGAGTCCTTGCACACACTTGTACCTGCAATTCAATGTGCTGGATGATCTCCAGCGGTTCACTGGGTGAGTTGACGGAGCGGGACAATGCATCGGCGATGATGAGCTCCTTGCCAGGTGTGTACACCAAATTGAAATCATACCTCCGGGGTTTGAGCAGAATTCTCTGCAAACGAGGCATCATGTCGTTCAGGTCCTTTTGGATGATGTCGACCAGAGGCCTATGATCCATCTTAACAGTAAATATTGGCAAACATAATCATGAAATTTGAGGATGCTGGAGAGGAGATCTAAACACTCCTTCTCAATCTGCGCATATCTGGTCTCAGTGGGTGTCACTGCCCGTGACGTGTATGCTGCTGGTACCCAGAATGACGTGTAGTCTCTTTGAAGCAACACCGCCCCAATGCCACCCTGTCCCGCATCTGTGGATATCTTGGTCTCTCGGTCTGGGTCAAAGAATGCCAGGATGGGTGCAGTGGTAAGCTTGGCTTTCAGCTCCAGCCACTCTGTGCGGTGCTCCGCTTTCCACTCAAAGGCGGTTGATTTTTTCACCAGGTTGTGTTGGGCCATGGTGTGTGTGGCCAAATTTGGGATGAACTTGCCAAGGAAATTGACCATTCCCAGGAAGGGCAGTACTGCCTTCTTGTCCTTGGGGACTTTCATTGCCTCGATGGCTTTCATTTTGTCTGTGTCCAGGTGCACATCGTGTTGTGAAATCTGATCGCCCAGGAACTTCAGCGTGGATGTCCCAAAACAGCACTTGGGACCTGTTTAGCTTGAGGTCATGTTCATGTATGCGTCGGAATACTTTCTTGAGTCGCGACACATGTTCCTCTGGGGTTGTGGACCAGATTATGATATCGTCAACATAGACACGAACCCCTTCTATTCCCTCCATCATCTGTTCCATGATGCAATGGAAAATCTCTGATGCTGAGATGATGCCAAATGGCATTTGGTTGTAGCAGAACCTACCATGAGGCGTGTTGAAGGTGCAGAGCCTTCTGCTGGATTCTTCAAGTTGGATTTGCCAAAAACCTAGGGATGCGTGCAATTTTGTGAAGAAGCGCGCATGTGCCATCTCACTCATGATTTCTTCCCTCTTCGGGATGGGGTAATGTTCCCACATAATGTTTTTGTTGAGATCCTTGGGGTCAATGCAGATGCGTAGGTCCCCCGAAGGCTTCTTTACGCACACCATCGAGCTGACCCAGTCGGTTGGTTCAGTGACCTTGAAGATGATGCCTTTTTGTTGTAGACTCGTGAGCTCTGCCTTCAGGCGCTCTCTCAGTGGAGCAGGGACATGTCGTGGTGTGTGGATCCACTGGCTTGGCATCAGGCCGCAGTAGAATCGTGTACTCGTACGGCAGTGTGCCCATCTCGCTAAATACATCTGGGTACTGGGTTAGGATGTCGTCGATGCTGGCCTGAAGATCTGAATGGGACGGCGTTGTGGTGTAGACCCTTTGAATAAGGTTCAGTTGCTTGTAGGCGTGCGCACCTAGCAGGGACGCCCTGTCTGGTTTAATAATCTCGGAGCGTAAGCTTGCTTGTGTGTGTTGACTGGACACCTGCAGATGGCAGGACCCCAGTGCCTTGATTGTGTTTCCATTGTAGTCCAGGAGTTTGCAGGCAGATGGAAGGATTGTGGGGGGCTCCTTGATTCTCTTAAAGTCCACCTGCGAAATCAGGTTGGCGGATGCACCTGTGTCCAGTTTGAACTGGATGGGGCAGTGGTTGACCTTCATCACTGCTCGCCATTCGTCCTCGGAATCCACAGCTGGGATTGATTGGACTCGCGATGTGCCCGGTGTGGCGTATTCGCCGGTGGCGGCAATGCGGAGCTAAGCCGCACACAGCCAGTGTGCCCAGCAGCCGGTGGATGGACTGGACTCGCAGCGGAGCGGTCCAAAAATCGGTTTTACCTCAGAGAACGGCGAGAGGCAGAAAAGGCAAGATGGCGGCGGGTGGGGAAGCAGCGTGGCAGCTGTGGGCGCGGGAGCAGCAGGAGCTGCTTCAGCGCTCCTTCATGGAGCTCAAAGCCGAGATTCTGGAGCCGTTTAAGGCCTCGCTGGACAAGCTGGTGGCCACTCAGACGGCTCAGGCCGGGGAGATTCGGGAGCTGCGGCACAAGGCTTCGGAGAATGAGGATGAGCTTTTGGGCCTGGCAGTGAAAGTGGAGTCGCACGAGGCACTGCACAAGAAATGGCTGGCGAGGATGGAGGAGATGGAGAACTGCTCCCGCTGGAAGAATCTACGGATTTTGGGCCTCTCGGAGGGGCTGGAAGGTTCGGATTTGGCGGCCTATGTGGTCCTAATGTTAAACTGGCTGATGGGTGCAGGGTCGTTTCGTTGTCCCCTGGAGCTGAAAGGCGCCCATCGAGTGCTGCAGCGGAAGCCCAGGCCAAACAAGCCGCCCAGGGTGGTGCTGGTCCGTTTTCACCGCTTGGTTGACCGGGAGTGCGTGTTGAGGTGGGCGAAGAAGGAGAGGAGCAGCAGGTGGGAGAACACGGACGTTTGGATTTTTCAGGACTGGAGCGCGGAGGTGGCGAGGAGAAGAGCTGGCTTCAATCGAGTGAAGGGAGTGCTCCACAGGAATGGGGGTGAAGTTTGGCCTTCTACAGCCGGCTCGCCTCTGGGTCACGTACAAGGACCGCCAGCTCTATTTTGACTCTCCGGTGGAGGCCTGGGCTTTTGTCCAGGCTGAGAACTTGGATTCGGACTGAGGACTGGGGTGCTGGGGGGAAATGTACTTTGCTTGGAGGCTTTGTCCTCTTGGGTATCCTTTCGCCCATAGTGGCTGTGTTTGCTGATGGTTGTTTCCTGTTTGTTTTCGCCGTTTTCGCTATTTTAGTTATGGTTATTTGGGTTCTTTCGGGGTTTCTTTGGGGCTGTTGGTTATTTATTGTGGTGGTTTTTTTTGTTTTGTCCACTGGCGGGTTGGGAGTAGTTTGGGGTCCCGATGGGACATGTGTCCGTCTTTTTCCCGCGTGTTGGGTTGAGGGGCGGGGCTCGGGTTGGAAGCGCGGGCTTTCTTCCCGCGCCGGAGGAATTGGGGGCGGGGCCGGCGCGGGGAGGGCAGGGATCGGCGGCTGTGTTGCATCCGGGTGGGGGGTTTGTGGTTATGGCTGGAGTAGCCGGGGTCAGCAGAAGTCAGCTGGCTCACGGAAGTATAATGTTGGGGGGGGCCCTAGCTTGGGGGAGGGGGGGGGGGGGGGTGTTTGGGGGGAGGAGGAGGAGGGGGGGTGCCGGGTTGTTGCTGCAGGGACTGTGAGGGAATGGATGGTGAAGGGGGGGGGGGGGGGGGGGGGGGTTTGCCACCGTGGGGAGCAGGCTTGGGGGGTTCCCCGGGCACGTGGTGGGTTGAGGAAGGGCTATGGCTGATCGGCGTAGAGGGAAGGGGACGGCCCCTCGGGTTCGGTTGGTCACATGGAACGTGAGGGGGCTGAATGGTCCGGTCAAGCGATCCCGGGTCTTGCCTCACTTGAGGGGGGTGGGAGCGGATGTGGCTATGCTCCAGGAGACGCACCTCAGGGTTACGGATCAGGTGAGGCTAAGAAAGAGTTGGGTGGGACAGGTGTTTCACTCGGGGCTTGATGCAAAGAACCGTGGGGTGGCAATTTTGGTGGGTAAGAGCCTGTCGTTCGTCACGTCTAAAGTGGTGGCGGATAGTGCAGGTCGATATGTGATGGTGAGTGGGAGACTTCAGGGGGAGCGGGTGGTCTTGGTTAATGTTTATGCTCCCAACTAGGATGATGCGGGCTTCATGCGGCGAATGCTGGGCCTGATCCTGGACCTGGAGACAGGGGGATTGATCCTGGGTGGGGACTTTAACACGGTGCTGGATCCGGCTCTGGACCGCTCGAAGTCTAGGACGGGCAGAAGGCCGGCAGCAGCCTCGGTGCTGAGGGGGTTCATGGATCAGATGGGAGGGGTGGACCCTTGGAGGTTTTTGGAGCCGGGGGGGTAAGGAGTTCTCCTTTTTCTCCCATGTTCATAAGGCGTACTCCAGGATTGACTTTTTCGTGCTTAGCAGGGCGCTGATCCCGAGAGTGGTGGGGCGGAGTATTCGGTGATGGCCATTTCTGATCATGCTCCACATTTGGTGGACCTGGAGCTGGGGGAGGGGAAGGATCAACGCCCGCTGTGGAGGTTGGATGTGGGACAGAGGAGGAAGTGTGCGGTCGGATCCGTAGGGGTATCGAGGGGTATCTGGAAACCAATAACAATGGGGAGGTGCAGGTTGGGATGGTTTGGGAAGCGCTAAAGGCAGTAGTTAGAGGGGAGCTGATCTCTATTCGGGCGCACAGGGAGAGGGGGGAGAGGGCCGAGAGGGAGAGGCTGGTGGAGGAGATGGTCAGGGTAGATAGGAGATATGCAGACACCCTGGAGGAGGGGCTTCTGAGGGAGCGGCGCCGTCTCCAAGCGGAGTTTGACATTTTAACCACCCGTAAGGCGGAGGCGCAGTGGAGGAGGGCACAGGGGGCAGTGTATGAGTACGGGGAGAAGGCAAGCCGGATGTTGGCTCACCAGCTCCGGAAGCGGGAGGCAGCTAGAGAAATTGGGGGAGTCATGGATGCGAGTGGGAACTTAGTGCGGAGTGGGTAGGACATCAATGGGGTGTTCAGATCCTTCTATGAGGAGCTATATCGGGCGGTACCCCCCGGGGAAGCAGGCGGGACGGACCGCTTTTTGGATAGGCTGGAGTTCCCAAGAGTAGGGGACGAGCGGGTGGAGGGTTTGGGGGCCCCAATTGAGTTGGAGGAGCTGGTGGAGGCGCTGGGAAGCAGGCAGACAGGGAAAGCGCCGGGGCCTTACGGGTTCCCAGTGGAACTTTATAAGAAATTTCGAGATTTGCTGGGCCCGCTGCTGGTGAGGACCCTGAATGAGGCCAGGGAAGGGGGGGGGCTTTGCCCCCGACGATGTCCAGGGCAATTATCTCTTTGCTCCTGAAGCGGGACAAGGACCCCCTTCAGTGTGGGTCTTACAGGCCGATCTCGCTCCTTAACGTAGATGTCAAGTTGTTGGCAAAGGTGCTGTCCAGGAGGGTGGAGGATGTGGTCCCGACGGTGATTCATGAGGACCAAGCGGGGTTTGTAAAGGGGAGACAATTGAATGCCAACGTGCGGAGGCTCCTGAATGTTATGATGATGGCGCCGGTGGTTGGGGAGTCAGAAATAGTGGCGTCCATGGATGCGGAGAAAGCTTTTGATAGGGTGGAGTGGAGTTACCTGTGGGAGGTGTTGCGGAGGTTTGAGTTTGGTGAGGGGTTCATTAGCTGGGTGAGGTTGCTGTACAGCTCCCCGGTGGCGAGTGTGGTGACGAATGGGAGGAGGTCAGAGGACTTTTGGCTTTCCAGAGGGACGAGGCAGGGGTGTCCCTTGTCTCCCCTGCTCTTCGCGTTGGCAATTGAGCCCCTGGCCATGGCGCTGAGGGACTTGAAGGGTTGGAGGGGGATTGTGCGGGGGAGGAGGAGCCCCGGTGTTCGCTGTATGCAGATGATCTGCTGCTGTATGTCGCGGACCCGGCTGAGGGGATGCCAGACGTGCTGAGGATACTTGAGGAGTTTGGGGACTTTTCGGGATATAAGCTAAATGTGGGGAAAAGCGAGCTGTTTGTCCTGCACCCAGGGGGTCAGGAGAGGGAGATAGGGGAATTCCCATTGAGGAGGACTGCGGGGAGCTTTAGATATCTTGGAGTCCACGTGGCTAGGACCTCGGGGGCTATGCATAGGCTTAACTTTTTGAGGCTGGTGGGGCAGATGGAGGAGGAGTTCCGGAGGTGGGATGCGCTGCCGCTCTCGTTGGCGGGCAGGGTCCAGTCGGTTAAAATGACGGAGCTCCCGAGGTTTTTGTTTCTTTTCCAGTGCCTCCCCATGTTGATCCCGAAGGCTTTTTTTTAGAAGGGTGAATAAGTCGTTTCTGGGGTTTGTGTGGGCGCGGAAGGCCCCGAGAGTAAGGAGGGTATTTTTGGAGCGAAGAAGGGAGGTGGGGGGCCTGGCACTGCCCAACCTGTGTCGATATTATTGGGCGGAGAACGTGGCGATGATTCGCAGGTGGGTGACGGAAGGGGAGGGTGACGCATGGAAGAGGCTGGAGGTGGCATCCTGTGCGGGTACGAGTCTGGAGGCTTTGGTGACGGCCCCACTTCCACTCCCCCCGGCAAAGTACTCCACGAGTCCGGTGGTGGTTGCGTCCCTCAAAATCTGGGGACAGTGGAGGCGGCATAGGGGGGAAGTGAAGGCCTCAGTTTGGGCACCGATACGGGGTAATCACCGTTTTGCGCCGGGGAGAACGGGTGGGGTATTTGGGAGTTGGCACAGGGCAGGCATCAGACGGTTTGGGGACCTCTTCTTGGATGGGAAGTTGGAGGAGCTGGTGGGGAAGTGGAGCCTCCCCCCTGGGAACGCTTTTAGGTATATGCAGGTCAGGGACTTTGTTAGGAGGCAGGTGGAGGAGTTTCCGCGGCTGCCTCCAAGGCAGGATAGGGTGCTTTCGGGGACGTGAGTTGGGAAGGGAAGATTTCGGCGATTTACCAGCTGATGCAGGAGGAGGAGGAGGCCTCAGTAGATGAGCTGAAAGCTAAATGGGAGGAAGGGCTAGGGGAAGAGATTGAGGATGGGACGTGGAGAGGGTGAATTCTTCCTCCTCTTGCGCACGGCTCAGCCTAATTCAGCTGAAGGTGCTGCACAGGGCTCACATGACAGGGGCAAGGATGAGCCGGTTTTTCGGAGGGGAAGACAGATGTGGGAGGTGTTCGGGAGGCCCGGCAAACCACACCCATATGTTTTGGGCATGTCCGGCTCTGGAGGGGTTTTGGAAGGGGGTGGCGGGGATTTTGTCGGAAGCGGTTGGGTCTAGGGTCAGGCCGGGCTGGGGGCTCGCGATCTTTGGGGTAACTTCGGAGCCGGGAGTGCAGGAGGCGAGAGAGGCCGGCATTCTGGCCTTTGCGTCTCTAGTAGCCCGGCGCAGGATTCTGTTACAGTGGAGGGTACGCGGCCCCCCGAGTTCGGAGACCTGGGTCAACGACATGGCCGGGTTCATCAAGTTGGAGAGGATGAAATTTGCCCTGAGGGGGTCGGTACAGGGGTTCTTTCGGCGGTGGCAGCCCTTTCTCAATTTCCTGGCGAAGGGGTGGAGAGAGATCAGTCTCTGCAGCAACTGGGGGGGGGGGGGGGGGGGGTGGGGGATGGTGGGGGGGGGGGGGTTTGCAGCAGTGGGTTTGTTATGTTATTTTCTTCTTTCTATTTGTATTGCTATTTGTTATTATTTATTTTGGGGGGGAGAGTTCTTTTCTTGTCCTGTTTTGGCGTGGAAACACGCCTTGTTTGTCTTAAATTGCGGGGAGAAAATTTGTTATTGTTATTGTTAATAAAAAACTTGAATAAAAATTATTTTTAAAAAACGGTTATTTAGTTCGGAGTTGAAGGATTCGTCTTTACCTTTGCAATCGCTGCTTGAAGATGTAACGCTTGAAGATTTTGTTGGTGTCCATCTCGCAGTGGCTGTCAAATTTGTCTAGGATGGTTTGGTACTTTGTTTTGTCCTGCCCTTTGGAAAAGTGAAAGGAATTGAAGATCTCTATCGCATGGGGCTGGTTTAGCTCACTGGGCTAAATCGCTGGCTTTTAAAGCAGACCAAGCAGGCCAGCAGCACGGTTCGATTCCCGTACCAGCCTCCCCGGACAGGCACCGGAATGTGGCGACTAGGGGCTTTTCACAGTAACTTCATTGAAGCCTACTCGTGACAATAAGCGATTTTCATTTCATTTGCATGGCCACCCGCAGTGGTGAGTAGAAGAGCTATCTTCCGAACATCGGACACGCCATTGAGGTCGGAAGATTCCTGGTATAGTTGAAATTTCTGCTTGAATGATCGCCAGTTGGCACTAAGATTGCCGGTGGTCCTGAGCTGATGAGGAGCCTGAATCTTGTCCATTGTGCCTGTATTCAGTAGCTGGTTGTCATGGAGCTTGCTGAGTTGAGCTAAATAGATTGAACAGTCGCTCCTGGTATCATGTTGTGTTATGCTGCTTCGGATAACACAGGCTGCTCCTTGATGCAGTCTTAACTAAAGGATGCTCCAGACTCTGAAATAAGTTCAACGTGTTTATTGAACTATGAACACAGTTCTCAAATGAGTTCGACTCTGCTAATCTAACTGTCGTAAGTCAGTCTAACTGTACCAGCTTGCTCTAAGCCACGTGCTGGGATGTGATGCTGCTGATCAACACTGTCTAACTCTCTAGATGTCTGTCTGTGGAAAGAGGCAGGGTGTGAGTGCCTCATCCCTTTTATAGTGTTTATGTCATGCCCCCTTGTGGTGATGCCACCTCTGAGTGTCCTAACTGCCCATTGGTTGTGTCCATTTCTGAGTGTTCACTGGTTGCACGTTTGCATATCATGACAGGATCGGCAGATAGAGAGAGGGAGAGGGAGGGGCTAACAGAGAGAGAGAGAGGGAGGGAGGGATTGACAGAGAGAGATGGGGGGGGAGGGGTAGGGACCGAAAGAGGGAGTGAGAGAGGGACAGAGCGAGAGAGAGAGAAAGTGTGTGAGAGGGAGAGAGAGAGGTACCAACAGAGAGAGGGAGTGGGAGGGACCGACTGAGAGAGGGAAAGAGAGAGCGAGAGAGTGTGTGTGTGTGTGTGTGTGTGAGAGAGAGGTACCAACTGTGGTAAACACCACTGGTAACACATTGCATGTATTACGGTACTGTCACTGTATTACAGGTACAATAGTAAATCCCAGCCTGCTGGCTCCTCCCAGTAGGCGGCGTATAAAGGTGTAAGCTCTCCTGCGCTGCAGCCATTCTGGTTCCAGCTACAGGAGGCACAACATCTTGTGCAATAAAGCCTCGATTGTCTCAACATTCTCACCATTCCCACCATTATTAGACAGGAACTGAAGAACCTAGATTGGGGGAAGATGTTTGAGGGTAAATCAACATCTGACATGTGGGAGGCTTTCAGTTAACAGGAATTCAGGACCGGCATGTTCCTGTGCGGAAGGAGGATAAATACGGCAAATTTCAGGAACCTTGGATAACGAGAGATATTGTAGGCCTCGTCAAAAAGAAAAAGGAGGCATTTGTCAGGGCTGGAAGGCTGGGAACAGACGAAGCCTGAGTGGAATATAAGGAAAGTAGGAAGGAACTTAAGCAAGGAGTCAGGAGGGCTAGAAGGGGTCACGAAAAGTCATTGCCAAATAGGGTTCAGGAAAATCCCAAGGCTTTTTACACGTACATAAAAAGCAAGAGGGTAGCCAGGGAAAGGGTTGGCCCACTGAAGGATAGGCAAGGGAATCTATGTGTGGAGCCAGAGGAAATGGGCGAGGTACTAAATGAATACTTTGCATTAGTATTCACCAAAGAGAAGTAATTGGTGGATGTTGAGTCTGGAGAAGGGTGTGTTGATAGCCTGGGTCACATTGAGATCCGAAAAGACGAGGTGTTAGGCTTGAAAAATATTAAGGTAGATAAGTCCCCAGGGCCTGGTGGGATCTACCCCAGAATACTGAAGGAAGCTAGAGAGGAAATTTCTGAGGCCTTGACAGAAGTCTTTGGATACTGATCACTGTACTTCAGTACATGTGACAATAAATCAAATCACAATCAACATAACAGTGGCACCAACAGGCATGGGTCAGACACCGGGATGGGGAGACGGAACAGTGTGCACAAGAGAGAAATGTACGATAGAGTAAGTAAAGGGTTTTTTCTGACAGGAGTTCGACCTAAGTCACGCATAAGCATCGGAAACCATCCCAATCCAAATATCAAAATAACATTTGAAGTGGAAAGCAAGCAAAACCAAAATACAAATTTCACTATTTGACCCATGCCCTCAGCCCCTCACCTTCTGACTCCCATTCACTCATTCTCAATGCCTTGTTCCCTGACCCTCGCTCTGACATGACACAGAATAAAACTTACCGCAGCTCCAGGGAAATGAGCAGTATCACAGTTTTCCCGCCACGACATGTTAAGGCTACGGATAAACTCGAGGAAGAAGGGATGCCTGGGATTCAACATGGAGAAGCCAATGATGTTTGCATGGTCATCAACAATCTCACTGAGCTGCAACACAGGGAAATCCTGCAGGAATAGAAAGAGAGACACACACCCTGAATAACAGAGACTCTGTAGAGTAATCCTGAGCCTCAATAGAGAGAAGCTCTGTACCGTATTCCTGACCCTGAATACACAGAGACTCTGTACCGTATTCCTGACCCTGAATACACAGACTCTGTACAGTAATCCTGACCCTGAATACACAGACTCTGTACAGTAATCCTGACCCTGAATACACAGAGACTCTGTACAGTAATCCTGACCCTGAATACACAGAGACTCTGTACAGTAATCCTGACCCTGAATACACAGAGACTCTGTACAGTAATCCTGACCCTGAATACACAGATACTCTGTACAGTAATCCTGACCCTGAATACACAGACTCTGTACAGTAATCCTGGCCCTGAATACACAGAGACTCTGTACAGTAATCCTGACCCTGAATACACAGAGACTCTGTACAGTAATCCTGACCCTGAATACACAGATACTCTGTACAGTAATCCTGGCCCTGAATACACAGACTCTGTACAGTAATCCTGGCCCTGAATACACAGAGACTCTGTACAGTAATCCTGGCCCTGAATACACAGAGACTCTGTACAGTAATCCTGACCCTGAATACACAGATACTCTGTACAGTAATCCTGGCCCTGAATACACAGACTCTGTACAGTAATCCTGACCCTGAATACACAGATACTCTGTACAGTAATCCTGGCCCTGAATACACAGACTCTGTACAGTAATCCTGGCCCTGAATACACAGAGACTCTGTACAGTAATCCTGGCCCTGAATACACAGAGACTCTGTACCGTATTCCTGACCCTGAATACACAGACTCTGTACAGTAATCCTGGCCCTGAATACACAGACTCTGTACAGTAATCCTGGCCCTGAATACACAGAGACTCTGTACAGTATTCCTGACCCTGAATACACAGAGACTCTGTACAGTAATCCTGATCCTGAATACACAGAGACTCTGTACAGTAATCCTGGCCCTGAATACACAGAGACTCTGTACAGTAATCCTGACCCTGAATACACAGAGACTCTGTACTGTAATCCTGGCCCTGAATACACAGAGACTCTGTACAGTAATCCTGACCCTGAATACACAGAGACTCTGTACAGTTATCCTGACCCTGAATACACAGAGACTCTGTACAGTAATCCTGACCCTGAATACACAGAGACTCTGTACAGTATTCCTGACCCTGAATACACAGAGACTCTGTACAGTAATCCTGACCCTGAATACACAGAGACTCTGTACAGTAATCCTGGCCCTGAATACACAGAGACTCTGTACAGTAATCCTGACCCTGAATACACAGAGACTCTGTACCGTATTCCTGACCCTGAATACACAGACTCTGTACAGTAATCCTGGCCCTGAATACACAGACCCTGTACAGTAATCCTGGCCCTGAATACACAGAGACTCTGTACAGTAATCCTGGCCCTGAATACACAGAGACTCTGTACCGTATTCCTGACCCTGAATACACAGAGACTCTGTACAGCAATCCTGTCCCTGAATACACAGAGACTCTGTACAGTAATCCTGACCCTGAATACACAGAGACTCTGTACTGTAATCCTGGCCCTGAATACACAGAGACTCTGTACCGTATTCCTGACCCTGAATACACAGAGACTCTGTACAGCAATCCTGTCCCTGAATACACAGACTCTGTACAGCAATCCTGACCCTGAATACACAGAGACTCTGTACAGTAATCCTGACCCTGAATACACAGAGACTCTGTACAGTAATCCTGACCCTGAATACACAGAGACTCTGTACAGTAATCATGACCCTGAATACAGAGACTCTGTACAGTAATCCTGACCCTGAATACACAGAGACTCTGTACAGTAATCCTGACCCTGAATACACAGTCTCTGTACAGTAATCCTGGCCCTAAATACACAGAGTCTCTGTACAGTAATCCTGACCCTGAATACACAGAGACTCTGTACAGCAATCCTGACCCTGAATACTGAAAGACTCTGTACAGTAATCCTGACCCTGAATACACAGAGACTCTGTACAGTAATCCTGACACTGAATACACAGAGACTCTGTACAGTAATCCTGACTCTGAATACACAGAGACTCTGTACAGTAATCCTGACCCTGAATACACAGAGACTCTGTACAGTAATCCTGACCCTGAATACACAGAGACTCTGTACAGTAATCCTGGCCCTGAATACACAGAGACTCTGTACAGTAATCCTGACCCTGAATACACAGAGACTCTGTACAGTAATCCTGACCCTGAATACAGAGACTGTACAGTAATCCTGACCCTGAATACACAGAGACTCTGTACAGTAATCCTGACCCTGAATACACAGAGTCTCTGTACAGTAATCCTGACCCTGAATACACAGAGACTCTACAGTAATCCTGACCCTGAATACACAGAGACACTGTACAGTAATCCTGACCCTGAATACACAGAGACACTGTACAGTAATCCTGACCCTGAATACACAAAGACTCTACAGTAATCCTGACCCTGAACACACAGAGACTCTGTACAGTAATCCTGACCCTGAATACACAGAGACTCTGTACAGTAATCCTGACCCTGAATACACAGAGACTCTGTACAGTGATCCTGACCCTGAATACACAGATACTCTGTATAGTAATCCTGACCCTGAATACACAGAGACTCTACAGTAATCCTGACCCTGAATACACAGAGACTCTACAGTAATCCTGACCCTGAATACACAGAGACTCTGTACAGTAATCCTGACCCTGAATACACAGAGACTCTGTACAGTGATCCTGACCCTGAATACACAGAGACTCTGTACAGTGATCCTGACCCTGAATACACAGAGACTCTGTACAGTAATCCTGACCCTGAACACACAGAGACTCTGTACAGTAATCCTGACCCTGAATACACAGAGACTCTGTACAGTAATCCTGACCCTGAATACACAGATACTCTGTATAGTATTCCTGACCCTGAATACACAGAGACTCTGTACAGTAATCCTGACCCTGAATACACAGATACTCTGTATAGTAATGTCATGTGAGAGTACCTTTAAAAAATCAGTGTTTATCAAATAGCTGTAGTGGATGTACCTTTGAAAAATGGGTGTTTATCAAATAGCTGTAGTGAATGTACCTTTAAAAAATGGATGTTTATCAAATAACTGTAGTGATGTCAGAGTGTGGGTGGAGCTGGGCTGTCTGTCTTTCACTTTCGTTTTTGAGCAGACAGCTACAGTGTGTTTTAGTTTCGTTTTCAGAGCTGGATAGCTGCAGGCAAAACAAGCAGCTGCATATTAATCTCTCTCTGCAATCTAAAGACTGTCTCCAGATCATTTGAGGATTTCAAAGTAATACCTGTTTCGGTAGAGAATTTAAACCTGCTGTCTTCCTGTAAAAAGGGCCATTTGGTCATATGGATGTTGTTAGGAAAGTTATGAAGGGTTACTTATAGAATATTGTGTCTGTGGGGATTATTGGTGTTGGTAGTTGTTAAGATGTTTACTGTGGGTTTATAAATTGTTAACTGGATTCATAAATAAACATGGTTTTGTTTTAAAAGTACTTTAGATCTCTGTTGCATCAGACCTGTAAAGTGGGCCCTTGTGCTCCCCATAACCACAATCTATTAAAAATTGTGGGTCAGGTGAACTCCATGATACACTTTGGTGTTCTCTAAACCCTGACCCATAACAAATTGGGATAAAAGTCTATCTATTGGGCTGGCTTAGTGAACCTAAAGACAGTGAGGGGTGAGCATCTTGTGGGTGCTTTTCAGGTGTGGTATTCCTGTTTAAGGAGTGAGTGTGTTGTGGAGAATGGCTCTTTCAGAGACTCTGAAGTTTTTGGGGGTGGAGACGGTCACACACAGTACCTTACGGACAGAGACTAAAAGCAGACTTTTAAATTTGGCAAATTAATTTACAGTTAACATTACCTGACAGAATACGAAAAGAAGAGGTACTTACGACACTATCTGAGCATTTAAAATTGCGTGAGATACAGTCTGACTCATTGATACTGGCTAAAATTCAGTTACAGATTAAACAACTGGAACATGAGGAAGAATTAAAGCAGCTTGAATGCGCAATGAGGGAAAGAGAACGAGAGAGAGAAAGGGAGTTACAGACCAGGGAAAAAGAAAAGGTGAACGAAGAAAGAACAAAGAAAGAATAGCCCTAGCAGAACAAAAAGAAAAAGAGAGAGAGGAAAGAGAAATAGAGAGAGAAAGGGAGACACAGATCAGGGAAAAAGAAAAGGAGAGAGAAGAAAGAAACAAAGAAAGAGAAAGGGAGGAAAGGGAAAAAGAGAGATAGTTTCAACTTCAGAAAATGGCCATGAAACATGACAGTCAGTTAAAATTGGCGGATGTAAAGGGAAACATACAGTTGTAAGATAGTGATAAGGATCAAGAGAAATAGCATCATAGTCGAAGGCTTGGTGCAGATCTATTTAAATATGTCTAAACATTGCCAAGGTTTGATGAGAAGGAGGTAGAAGCCTTTTTCATTTAATTTGAGAAGGTAGCAAAACAAATGAAATGGCCACAGGACATGTGGGTATCACTGATTCAAATAAAGTTGGGAGGTAGAGCTAGTGAAGTGTTTACATCACCACCAGAGGAGGTATCTGGGATGTATGAAGAGGTGAAAAAATCCATCTTAGGTGCAGCTGAACTAGTGCCTGAAGCCAACAGACAAAGGTTTAGACATTTAAGGAAAGAACCTGGTCAAACATGCATGGAGGTTGAAAGAATCAAACAGAGTAACCTTGATAGGTGGATAAGGGCTTTGAAAATAAACCAAACGTTTGAAGCGCTCAGAGAAATTATACTTTTGGAGGAGTTTAAAAGTTCAATTCCTGATGTAGTGAGAACTCATGTGGAAGAGCAGAGGGTTAAAACTGCGAGATTAGCAGCAGAAATGGCAGATGATTATGAATTAATGGGAAGCACAGTAGCACAAGTGGAAGGCAGCATGGTAGCACAAGTGGATAGCAATCTGGCTTCACAGCACCAGGGTACCAGGTTCGATTCCTCTCTGGGTCACTGTCTGCACGTTCTCCCTGTGTCTGCGTGGGTTTCATCCCACAGTCCAAAGACGTGCAGGTTAGGTGGATTGGCCATGATAAATTGCCCTTAGTGACAAAAAAGGTTCGGAGGGGTTATTGGGTTACGGTGATGGGATGGAAGTGAGGGCTTAAGTAGGTCTGTGCAGACCCGCTGGGCAAAATGGCCTCCTTCTGCACTGTATGTGCTATATTCTATGTAAATCAAAGCTTGGCTTCCGACATCAGTTTCAGCCAGTGAGGGATAGAAACTGGGAAAAAGAGAAATACTCAAATGGTACAGGTAAAGGAGATCTGATGGGAGATAATGAGAGTGTATCTCAGATTAAAAAATAAATCCAGGAGGATGGAAGAGACATGAAAATTTGCAGATGTTTTCACTGTAATAAACTAGGCCATGTAAAGTCACAGTGTTGGTGGTTGAAGAAAAGCACTGGGAAGGCTGGTGTGGTAAAACAGGATAGGACAGTGGGGTTTGTTAAAGTGGTAAAGGAAAGCCCAAGTGAAGTGAAGGACGTGCAGAAGATTGTACAGCCTGATCATGAGGTGATCAGAAGGAGCCAGATCTCTTTAAATAATTTACTTGTGTGGGTAAAGTTAACTCATGTGTACCAGAAGGAGCAGGTAAAGAAGTTTTAATAGATACAGGAGCTAATCAGTCTTTAATGGTAAGAGATGAGGAGTTATGTAGTTTGGGAAGAATATTGCCAGAAAGGGTGGTAATATGTGGAATTCAGGGTGAGATGAGTAGTGTTCCATTATATAAGGTAAGTTTGGAAAGTCCAGTGAAGAGTGGTGAAGTGGTAATAGGAGTAATAGAGAAACTATCTTGTCCAGGAATACAGTTTATCTTGGGTAATGATATAGCTGGATCGCAGGTGGGAGTGATGCCTACTCCGGTTGATAAGCCAGTGGAAAATTAGACAACTGAAGTGTTGAAGGACGAATATCCTGGGATTTTTCCGGATTGTGTAGTAACAAAGTTGCAAAGTCACAGGTTAAGACAAAGAGGAGAAATCAAAGAGTGAAGATAAAGTTGAAGTGCCATTGTCAGAAATGATTTTTGATCAGTTGGTCGGAATAGAACAGGTGGAGGATGAGGCAGATATTTTTATAGATCATAGAATTTACAGTGCAGAAGGAGGCCATTCGGCCCATCGAGTCTGCACCGGCTCCTGGAAAGAGCACCCTACCCAAGGTTAACACCTCCACCCTATCCCCATAACCCAGTAACCCCACCCAACACTAAGGGCAATTTTGGACACTAAGGGCAATTTAGCATGGCCAATCCACCTAACCTGCACATCTTTGGACTGTGGGAGGAAACCGGAGCACCCGGAGGAAACCCACGCACACACGGGGAGGATGTGCAGACTCCGCACAGACAGTGACCCAAGCCGGAATCGAACTTGGGACCCTGGAGCTGTGAAGCGATTGTGCTATCCACAATGCTACCATGCTGCCTAGTTTTGGAAAATTGGCGGACTTACAACAGAAAGATATAGGGCGGTATTCTCCGCTAAGGCCAAAAATCGCGGAGGCCATCGTGAACTCGGCCGTGGTTTACGACGGTCTCGGGGCCCGCTCCCCGCACCTAATTCACCCCCACCCGGGGGGGCTAGGAGCGGGCCCCCGTCGATCATGACACGCGAACGTCGCTTTTCATGATGTCATCCGCGCATGCGCGGGTTGCCGGTTCCAACCCGCGCATGCGCGGAAGACATCACCGCGCGGACGGCATGAACCCGCGCATGCGCGGGGCCGTCTTTCTCCACCGCCGCCCGGCAAGACGTGGCGGCTTGATCTTGCCAGGCGGCGGAGGGGAAAGAGTGCGTCCGTTTTGGACGCTGGCCCGACGATCGGTGGGCACCGATCGTTGGCCTGTCCCCTCCGGAGCACAGTCGCGGTGCTCCCGTCCAAATCGGGCCCCTAGATGCCCCAAACGGGCATCTGCCGCCCGTTTCACGAATGCAGCGACCAGGTGTGTTTACTGCCGTGGTGAAACGGGCGTGAAGGGCCGGCCGCTCGGCCCATCGGGCTCGGAGAATCACCGTTCGCCGTGAAAAACGGCGAACGCCAGTTTTTCCGAGGGGCGGGGGGAGAATCGCAGGGGCGCCAGGGGGCGTAAAAAATGTCGGGAGGCCCTCCCGCGATTATCCCAGGCCGCGTGGTGAGTGGAGAATTCCGCCCATAGAAATAAACCGGATGTATCAGAAAGCATACATGGAAGAGGATTCTGAGTATATACCTGAGTGTTATTACTGTAAAAGCGTTGTCTTGATGAGAAAATGGAGACCTTTACATATGCAGGCTGATGGAAAAGTGGGCAGAAGTTCATCAAGTAGTATTGCCAGTAGGGTATAGAAAGGAGGTGTTGCGAGTTGCACAAGAGGTACCAGTGGGAGGTCATTTGGGAATCAGGAAAACTAAAATCCAGAAACATTTTTATTGGCATGGATTACATACAGATGTAGTTAAATTTTGTCGATCATGTCATACATATCAGGTGATAGGGAAATCTCAAGCAGTGTGTTTTCCTGCTTCCCACTGGCTGGGGACTAATGGCAATCCCACAATCCTGTGGGAGTATGAGCTTCCCCAATGAGGGGGGGGCGGAGAAATCATTAGCAGATTCCCTGCATAAGTAGAGCTGGCCAGTTTGGAACCAGCAGAGAGAGGAGTGAACAGCAAGGGAAGTTGCTGTTGCTCTTGTATATATATAGATATAATATATATATATGTTATTGTAAATAAATGTTATTTCTTTCTATCCTTCAATTCGTGCTGGATTCTTCGTGGCCCTCACAAAACTGGCGACGAGGGTTAAAGTGAATAGCTGTCTACGCTGCTGAAGCAACCTCCCTGGATTTTTGTTGGATACAGGTTGGAAGTTGTTTTCTATTACACCATGCCTCTGTATGGACGTTTGGATGTTTTTGGTGCTGCGCTGGAAAGCTGGAACCAGTACGCACAACGGATGCGTTACTATTTCCGGGCAAACAACATCACCGAAAACTAGCGCCATGTGGTCATATTGCTCACCGCCTGCGGCCTGCATATGTTTGGGGTGATTAGGAGCCTTACGTACCCAGCTGCGTCGGACACTAAGGCGTTTGATGAACTTGTGAACTTAGTGGGGCAACATTTTAACCCAACCCCATCCACGATAGTCCAACGTTACAGGTTTAATACCGCTGAGAGGACCCCAGGAGAATCCCGTGCCGAGTTTCTATCCAGGCTACGCAGGATTGCGGAGTACTGTGACTATGGTGAGACCTCGTCAGAAATGTTACGCGACCGTCTGGTTTGCGGTATTAACAATGCAGCCACCCAGAGAATGTTGTTAGTTGAGCCAACATTGACTTTTTAACAGGCCATTCAAATAGTATTGTCCCGAGAGAGCGCAGAACGGGGAGTGCAGCAGGAGCTACAGGGAATGGAGGTGCACACCTTGGGGCGCAGCCCCTTCCATCCAATAGTCTCTCCCCGCACCCCTGCGCTACCTTAGGAGAGGCGACATCCGGATTGTCTGGCCGTCGGACGTTCCTCCCCGAAGGAAGCCTTCTCCAGAACCAATGGATGAGGAGCCATGTCCATGTCAGATTTGTAGGTGCCGACCCGGTCGCGGACGCCGGTCCTGGGGGCGCCAGAGGCACCGTCATTCCAACAGAAACTGGGGCCAGCCCAGGGACCGTAGCTTCCATTTTAATGAACCGACGGCGACTACTCCCGAGGACTTGGAGACGGAGGATGACTGTCTGCAGCTGCATTGTGTGGCAGCTCCCCGTGAGGCCCCCATTAAAGTGACAATACGGGTCAATGGTCACCCGCTTGAGATGGAGTTGGACACTGGCGCAGCGGTCTCCGTGATTGCCCAGAGGACATTCGACCACATCAAGCAGGGTCTACAGACACACAGGCCAGGTTGGCCACCTATATGAGGGAACCATTGGACATTGCAGGTACTACGATGACCCCTGTTGTTTATGGATGCCAGGAGATGCGTTTCCCACTTATTGTGGTGCGCGGCCACGGGCCCAGTCTGTTGGGTTGGGACTGGCTGCGCGGCCATGGGACCAGCCGGTTGGGTTGGGTCTGGTTGCGCCATTTGCGGTTGCAGTGGCAGCACATCCTCCAGTTTCTGGAGGGTTGACTGAGGTGCTGCGACGGTACCCAGATATATTCCAGCCCGGTTTGGGGAAAATAGCCTGTATCTAAGTCGAACCAGGAACCACGAGACGCTATTTCCGGGCGCTCCCGGTGCCTTACGCCTTGCTCGAGAAGGTAGAAGGGGAGCTAACTCGTTTGGAGACCTTGGGTATTATCAGGCCCGTCCGTTTCGCTGACTGGGCAGCACCAATTGTACCTGTAATGAAGCCAGATGCCACAGTTCGCTTGTGCGGCGACTATAAACTTACAGTGAATACGGCTTCCCGACTGGACCGATACCCAATGCCTCACATAGAGGATCTCTACGCGAAGCTTGCAAGCGGACTCTCGTTCACAAAATTAGATATGAGTCACGCCTACCTACAGTTGGAGCTGGACCCTGCCTCCCGACCATATGTAACGATTAATACACACCGGGACCAGTATGAATATACACGTTTGCCCTTTGGAGTATCCTCTGCTTGCGCTATTTTTCAACGTGTCATGGAGGGCATCTTCAGAGATTTATCGAGTGTCGCTGTCTCCTTAGACGACGTTTTGATTACAGGGACGTCGGAGTAGCAAAATTTGGAGACTGTCCTTAGATGCTTTTCAGAGGCTGGAGTTTGTTTACGTTGCACAAAGTGCGTCTTTCTGGTGAAGGAAGTGGTCTACCTGGGTTATCGGGTGGACCGTGAAGGTGAAGGACCATCGCAGAGAAGGTGCGCGTGATTCAACAGGCCCCCGCCCCGACTGACACTTCGCATCTTCGTTCGTTTCTCGGCCTCGTAAACTATTACGGGAAGTTCCTCCCCAATCTGGCATCTACACTGGCCCCGTTGCAGCTTCTGTTAAAGAAGAATCACACCTGGGTTTGGGGTCAGCCGCAAGAAACCGCTTTCCGGCGGGAAAACAACAATTGTCGTCTTCTGGGTTATTAACCCACTATGATCCTGGAAAGCCTTTGCTCATCACGTGTGATTCGTCCCCGTATGGTATTGGGGCCGTCCTGTCCGACAAGATGGAGAACGGGGCCGAGCGGCCGATAGCTTTCGCCTCCCGCACATTGACTGCAGCGGAAAAAAAGTACGCACAGATCGAGGAGGAGGGCCTGGCGGTGGTCTTTGTGGTGAAACGCTGCTACCAGTACGTATACGGCCGCCACTTCACTATCGTGACTGATCATAAGCCTCTGCTGGGACTTTTCAGAGAGGATAAGCCAATACCGCCCATTGCTTCCGCACGGATCCAGCGCTGGGCTTTGTTGCTCGCTGCATACGTGTATTCTCTGGAGCACAAACCAGGAACCCAGATTGCGAATGCTGACGCACTGAGCCGATTGCCTTTATCGACCGGCCCCATGTCGACCCCCACGACCGGTGAGCTGGTTGCAACCCTAAATTTTATGGACACCTTGCCTGTCACGGCATCACAGGTCCATGAGGGGACCCAGATGGAGATCGTCCTATCAAAGGTTCGGCTCATAGTCCTGTATGGTGGGCAGCATAGACAGCTCCCAGGCGAGTTGCGGGCATTTTCCTCCAAGCTGTCCGAATTCAGCGTGGAAGACGGCATCCTTTTGAGGGGGACTCGCGTGATTGTCCCGGAAAAAGGACAGGAGCTGATACTAAGGGACTTGCACAATGGGCATCCAGGTGTGACCAAAATGAAAATGTTGGCCCGGAGTTATGTCTGGTGGCCAGGCCTCGACACCGACATTGAGAAGGTGGCCCAAAACTGCTCCATTTGCCAGGAGCATCAGAAGTTTCCGCCGGCCGCGCCCCTACATCACTGGGAATGGCCAGGACGGCCTTGGGCGCGCTTGCATGTGGATTTCGCCGGCCCTTTTCAAGGATCCATGTTCCTTCTCTTAATCGATGCCCAGTCTGAATGGCTGGAGGTGCATAAGATGGGAGGCACAACATCTTGCGCAACAATCGAGAAGATGCATTTGTCTTTCAGTATGCATGGCCTCCCTGAGGTGCTGGTCACGGACAATGGCACTCCGTTCACAAGTGAGGAGTTTGCAAGGTTCATGAAGATGAACGGCATACGCCATATCCGCACTGGCCCATACCATCCGGCTTCCAATGGGTTGGCGGAGCGCGCAGTGCAGACATTCAAACGAGGCCTAAAGAAGCAGTCTTCAGGGTCTACGGACACGAGACTGACTCGCTTTTTGTTTTTATATAGGACCACTCCAAATGCGGTGACCGGGGTAGCTCCCACAGAACTCCTAATGGGCCGGAGACATCGCACCAAGCCTAGCATGGTTTTCCCGGACATTGGCGCAAAAGTATGCCGCACACAAGAACGGCAGGGACATGGTTTTTCTCGGCATCGGCCGATTAAATAGTTTTCACCCAGTGACCCAGTGTTCGTTCGAAATTTTGCAGGTGGTGCGCAGTGGGTCCCTGGCGTTATCTTTCACCTAACGGGCCCTATCTCTTACCAGGTGCAAGCCCAGGATCGTCTCCAGCGCAAACATGTCGATCACTTTCAGTCCAGAAAACCATCTCTTCCAAAGACTCCCTGCTCCCGGAGCTCATTTCTATAACCACAGAGACCAGACACAGTGGAGAGTATTCCTCATGATCTTCCTCTGGTGCCTCACTCAAAGCCTGCGCAGATCGTTGTAGAATTGCGTGGAGATAGAGACGCCGAGATGACAGAGGCAATGGACTCCGAATCTGAGATAGACACAGGACGTCTCAGAGGGGAAGTCCTCAGGCCCACGGGCCGTGGATGTACAACTGTTACATCGTTCATCATGGAAGCGCAGTGCTCCATCTTGTTACACGCCACCCGATCCAGCGCCTCGTGCAAATGGTGTCCGACCTGTGGCAAAACGAGTCCGACGCCCTCCTTCGCCAGAGTCTTCGGTGGATTCCTGGGACTTTAGGGGGGTGGGGGATGTTATAACCTGCCTGCTTACCATTGGCTGGGGACTAATGGCAATCCCACAATCCTGTGGGAGTATGAGCTTCCCCAATGAGGGGGGCGGAGAAATCATTAGCAGACTCCCTGCATAAATAGAGCTGGCCAGTTTGGAACCAGCAGAGAGAGAGAGGAGTGAGCAGCAAGGGAAGTTGCTGCTGTTGTGTATATATATATATATGTTATTGTAAATAAATGTTATTTCTTTCTATCCTTCTACTCATGCTGGATTATTTGTGGCCCTCATAAAACAGTGCTAAAACCAGCGCCCTTAATAGCCATTTCAGCATTTGAGGAACCTTTTACAAGGATCATAATTGATTGCATCGGACCGCTTCCTAAAATGAAAAGTGGGAATCAATATCTTTTGACTATAATGGATGTGTCTCCCAGGTTTCCAGAGCCCATTCCAGTCCGTAATATTGCAGCAAAAAAGATTGTGGAGGAGTGACTTAAATTATTTACTAGATATGGACTACCCACAGAAATACAATCGGATCAAGGATCAAATTTTACCTCAAAGTTATTCAAAGAAGTTATGAATAGTTTAGGAATGAATAGTTTTGGAATAAAACAATTTAAATCAACTGCGTACCATCCAGAATCACAGGAAGCGTTAGAAAGGTGGCATCAGACATTAAAGACAATGTTGAGGGCTTATTGTCACGATTATCCAGAGGATTGGGATAAAGGAATGCTACGCGTACTGTTTGCAATTAGGGATGCACCAGATGAGTCGACCAAATTCAGTCCTTTTGAACTAATTTTTGGTCATAAGGTAACAGGACCATTTAAATTGATTGAGGAAAAATTGATTAGTTAGAAATCGGCACTTACATTATTGGATTACGTGTCAAATTTAAGGGAACAATTACATAGAGCAGGTGAATTGGCTAGACAACATTTTAAAATTGCACAAAGTGATGAAACGGGCAGCGGACAAGAAATCCAAAGTTTGTAGTTTTGCCAGTGGAGATAAAGTTTGAGTATTGTTGCCTGTGGTAATTGAACCTTTAAAAACAAGGTTTTGTGGACCTTATCAGATTGAAAGTAAATTAAGTGAGGTGAATAATGTGGTAAGAACGCCGGATAGAAGGAAAACTCACCAAGTGTGTAATGTGAATATGCTTAAAAGGTACTTTGAAAGGGAAGGAGAGCAAATGGAGGAGGTTTTAATGATTCTAACTCAAAGTGATGAACCAAATCCAGATGACTGTGAATTTGGCATACCTCAAATTAAATTGGAAAAGAAGGATGGTCTTAAAAATTGGGATATATTGTTGAGTTACCTTCCAGAGGAAAAACGGACTGACCTGAAAGAGTTATTGATATCACATGGGCAAGTTTGTAGAGATAAATTGGGAAGTACTAAAATGACTTAACATGATACAGATGTGGGAAATGCTGTTCCAATTAAACAACATCCATATAGACTTAACCCGTAAAAATTGGCACAGGTTAACAAAGAGATTGAAAGTATGCTTAAAAATGGCATAATTGAAGTGGGTTGTAGCCAATGGAGCTCACCCATAGTGATGGTACCTAAACCAGACGGTACCCAACGGTTGTGTGTTACAATAACAGACTCTTATCCTATCCCACGCTTGGAGGTTTACATTGAGAAGGTGGGACAATCAGCTTTTATTTCCAAACTGGATGTACTTAAAGGTTACTGGCAGGTACCTTTATCCGAAAGGGTGAAGGAGATTTCAGCTTTTGTGACTCCAGATGGTATATACCAATTCTAAGTTATGCCATTTGGTATGAAAAATGCCCCAGCCACATTTTAACGGTTAACTAACAAAGTTGTTTCAGGATTACCCAATTGTGTGGTATACATCGACGATCTGGTAATTTTTAGCCAGACATGGGCAGAACATTTGAAGCATCTGATGGAGTTATTCGATCGACTTCAGGAGGCGGGTTTGGTGATAAACCGAGCCAAAAGTGAATTTGGAAAATCCCAAGTTACTTTCTTGGTCCATACAATCGGACAGGGCTGAATGGTCACACGGGATGTGAAAACAAAAGTTATTGGGGAGTTTCCAATACCCTCAACATGAAGGGAAATAATGCGATTTCTTGGCATAAGTGGATTTTATCGAGAATTTGTGCCAAATTTTAGCAGCGTGGTTGCTCCACTGATGGACTTGCTGAAGAAAGGTCGAAAATTTCAGTGGACAGTGGAGTTTCAACAGGCATTTGACTGCCTGAAAGCTGTGTTAACCAATCCTCCTGTGTTGGAGAATTACAAGGGACTTGTGATTGGATTGAACTAAAGTATCTGACTTTAAAGTGAAATACCGAGACATCGAGAAATAGATGGTTTGTGCAGAGACCTTCTTGTCCAAAGTGACTGTAACTCAAGAAGGTTTCCAATTGGAGGAAGAAGAACTAAAATGGACTATGTTATTATGAATGTTTGCGTGTTTTGTTTTGTTGAAAAAGAAACATATATTCACTGTCAATATTTCTTCAAGAAAAGTGAAAAGGTGAAAAATGAAAATATCTGGAAGTCGATGGGGTTTTTTTTTCGTCAAGGGAGGTGTCATGTGAGAGTACCTTTAAGAAATGGGTGTTTATCAAATAGCTGTAGTGATGTCAGAGTGTGGATGGAGCTGGGCTGGCTGTCTGTCACTTTCGTTTTGGAGCAGAAAGCTACAGTGTGTTTTAGTTTTGTTTTCAGAGCTGGATAGCTGCAGGCAAAGCAAGCAGCTGCATATCGATCTCTCTCTGCAATCTAAAGACTGTCTCCAGATCATTTGAGGATTTCAAAGTAATACCTGTTTCTGTAGAGAATTTAAACCTGCTGCCATTCTGTAAAAAGGGTCATTTGGTATTATGGATGTTGTTAGGAAAGTTATGACGGGTTACTTATAGAATATTGTATCTGTGGGAATTATTGGTGTTGGTAGTTGTTTACTGTGGGTTTATAAAGTGTTAACTGTATTCATAAATAAACATGGTTTTGTTTGAAAAGTACTTTAGTTAAAAGTGCAGTGTGTAGCTTAGTGTCTGATTGGCTGAAGCTGCCCCCACTCTAATTGCTGAGAGGCAGTTATCTGTCAGTTACCTGAGGCCTGTTTAGGGGCACAAAGGTGCACATTGTATTCTTCCCTTGGAAGTTTAGGTAGTTTTGAGTCATCGGTCAGCTGAGGTCTGCATAAAAGACAGACAGAAAGCATACTCAGTAAGATTGCGCAAGTCAAGGAGACACAGCCGGAATGAAGCACATCCAGAGTGAGAATTGCAACGTGGTAATTTGGTGCAGTGAGGTAATCAGGAAAGGTAAGTGGTAAATCTAATTCTGCTGTTTTTCAGTTAAAAGTGGTGTGTAGCTTAGTGTCTGATTGGCTGAAGCTGCCCCCACCCTAATTGCTGAGAGGCAGTAATCTGTCAGTCACCTGAGGCCTGTTTAGGGGCACAAAGGTGCACATTGTATTCTTCTCTTTGAAGTTTAGTTAGTTTTGAGTCATCGGTTAGCTGAGGTCTGCATAAAATTGACAGACAGAAAGCGCACTCAGTAAGCTTGCACAAGTCAAGGAGGCACAGCCGGAGTGATGCACATCCAGAGTGGGAATTGCAACTTGGTAATTTGGTGCAGTGAGGTAATTCGGTGCAGAGTGAGAGAAGGTGCTTTTTCGGAGGTGCTTTTTAACCCTGGTAAGTGACTGGTAAGTAGTTTTTCTTTTCATTGTCGAATTTATTTATTTTTATTTTGAAATTGTAGTTCTATAAGTTTACCTAAGGTTTATGACATGGCAGGAGATCCCAGATCCGTGTGATGCTCCTTGTGTGCGATGTGGGAGCTGAGGGACACGTCCACTGTCCCTGTCTCTTTCACGTGCAAGAAGTGTGTTCAGTTGCAGCTCCTGTTAGACCGCTTGACGGCTCAGGAGCTGCGGATGGACTCACTTTGGAGCATCCGCGATGCTGAGGAGGTCGTGGATAGCACGTTTAGCGAGTTGGTCACACCGCAGGTGAAAGGTACTGAGGGAGATAGCAAATGGGTGACCAAAAGACAGAGCAACAGTAGGAAGGCAGTGCAGTTGTCCCCTGCGGTCATCTCCCTGCAAAACAGATATACCGCTTTGGATACTGTTGGGGGAGATGGCTCACCAGGGGAAGGTTCACGGCACCGTGGCTGGCTCTGCTGCGCAGCGGGGCAGGAAGAAAAATGGCAGGGCTATAGTGATAAGGGACTCGATCCTAAGGGGAATAGACAGTCGGTTCTGTGGATGCAATCGAGACTCCAGGATGGTATGTTGCCTCCCTGGTGCAAGGGTCAAGGATGTCTCGGAGCGGCTGCAGGACATTCTTGGGGGGAGGGTGAACAGCCAGCTGTCGTGGTGCACATAGGCACAAACAATATAGGTAAAAAACGGGATGAGGTCCTACAAGCTGAATTCAGGGAGTTTGGAGTTAAACTAAAAAGTAGGACCTCAAAGGTAGTAATCTCAGGATTGCTACCAGTGCCACGAGCTAGTCAGAGTAGGAATGTCAGGATAGATAGGATGAATGCGTGGCTCGAGAGATGGTGCAAGAGGGAGGGATTCAAATTCCTGGGGCATTGGGACCGGTTCTAGGGGAGCTGGGACCAGTACAAACCGGACGGTCTGCACCTGGGCAGGACTGGAACCGATGTCCTAGTTTGCTAGAGCTGTTGGGGAGGGTTTAAACTAACGCGGCAGGGGAAATGGAACCGATGCAGGAAGTTGGAAGGGAGTAAAACAGGGACAGAAGCAAAAGGAAGGGGGAAAGTGCAAGGCAGAGAAGACATAGTCAAAAATTAAAAAGGGCGACAGTACAAGGTACAGTGACTGAGGGGAGCTCAGTGAATAGGCCCAGTAATACTAAAAGGAATAAAACTGGAGATGTTAAGATTCAAAACAGAGGTAAAAAAACCAATATAAGTGTACTTTACCTGAATGCTCGCAGTATTCGGAATAAAGTAAATGAGTTGATGGCGCAAATCATCGTGAATGACTATGATTTAGTGGCCATTACTGAAACATGGTTAAAGGATGGTCACGACTGGGAGTTAAATATCCGAGGGTATCAAACTATTCGGAAGGACAGAGTGGATGGTAAGGGAGGTGGTGTAGCTCTGTTATTTAAGGATGACATCCGGGCAATAGTAAGGGATGACATCGGTGCTATGGAGGATAAGGTTGAATCCATTTGGGTGGAAATCAGGAATAGTAAGGCGAAAAAGTCACTGATAGGAGTAGTCTATCGGCCATCAAATAGTAACGTTATGGTGAAGCAGGCAATAAACAAAGAAATAACTGATGCATGTAGAAATGGTACAGCAGTTATCATGGGGGATTTTAATCTACATGTCGATTGGTTTAACCAGGTCGGTCAAGGCAACCTTGAGGAGGAGTTTAAAGAATGTATCCGTGATAGTTTCCTAGAACAGTATGTAATGGAACCTACGAGGGAACAAGCGGTCCTAGATCTTGTCCTGTGTAATGAGACAGGATTGATTCATGATCTCATAGTTAGGGATCCTCTCGGAAGGAGTGATCACAATATGGTGGAATTTAAAATACAGATGGAGGGTGAGAAGGTAAAATCAAATACTAGTGTTTAAACAAAGGAGATTACAATGGGATGAGAGAAGAACTAGCTAAGGTAGACTGGGAGCAAAGACTTTATGGTGGAACAGTTGAGGAACAGTGGAGAACCTTCCAAGCGATTTTTCACAGTGCTCAGCAAAGGTTTATACCAACAAAAAGGAAGGACGGTGGAAAGAGGGAAAATCGACCATGGATATCTAAGGAAATAAGGGAGAGTATCAAATTGAAGGAAAAAGCATACAGAGTGGCAAAGATTAGTGGGAGACTAGAGGACTGGGAAATCTTTAGGGGGCAACAGAAAGCTACTAAAAAAGCTATAAAAAAGAGTAAGATAGAGGGCGAAATTCTCCGACCCCACGCAGGGTCGGAGAATAGGCGGGAAGCGGCGTTATTTCCGCTCCCACAGGTTTTTGAATTCTCCCGCCGGTCATAAACCGGCGTTGTGCAAATCCCGCCGGCAGCCTGTGAAAACAGCTGGCGCCGGCGGGATTTCATTTTTTTTAAACTTACCTCAAATCTCCGGCCCGGATGGGCCGAAGTCCCGCTGCTGGGAGGCCTTCTCCCGCCGCCGAGGTTTAAACCACCTCTGGAACGGCGGGCTCAGCGGCGTGAGCAGGCCCCCGGGGTCCTGGGGGGGCGGGGGGCGATCGGACCCGGGGGGGTGCCCCCACGGAGGCCTGGCCCGCGATCGGGGCCCCCCGCTCACTCCGCGGGGCAGTGCCGTGGGGGCACTCTTTCTCCTTCCGCGCCGCCACGGCCTCCGCCATGGCGGACGCGGAGGAGAACCCCGCATCGCGCATGCCCCGGCAGTGACGTCAGCGGCCAGCTGCCGCTGACGTCACTGCCGGCGCATGCGCCGACCGCGGAAAGCCTTTCGGCCAGCCCCGCTTCCGATTGTGCCGGGTGTTTGCGCCAGTCTTCTGGTGCAAACTGCTCCGGCGCGGGGCTGGCCCCCAAAGGTGGGGAGAATTCCCCACCTTTGGGGAGGCGCGACCCCTGAGTGGTTGGCGCCACTCCCCTACGCCGGCACCCTCCGTCACGCCGGGTAGGGGAGAATCCAGCCCAGAGTATGAGAGTAAACTTGCTCAGAATATAAAAACAGACAGTAAAAGTTTTTACAAATATATAAAACAAAAAAGAGTGGCTAAGGTAAATATTGGTCCTTTAGAGGATGAGAAGGGAGATTTAATAATGGGAGATGAGGAACTGAACAGGTTTTTTGGGTCGGTCATCACAGTGGAAGACACAAATAACATGCCAGTGACTGATAGAAATGAGGCTATGATAGGTGAGGACCTTGAGAGGATTGTTATCACTAAGGAGGTAGCGATGGGCAAGCTAATGGGGCTAAAGGTAGACAAGTCTCCTGGTCCTGATGGAATGCATCCCAGAGTGCTAAAAGAGATGGCTAGGGAAATTGCAAATGCGCTAGTGATAATTTACCGAAATTCACTAGACTCTGGGGTGGTCCTGGTGGATTGGAAATTAGCAAACGTGACACCACTGTTTAAAAAAGGAGGTAGGCAGAGAGCGGGTAATTATAGGCCAGTGAGCTTAACTTCGGTAGTAAGGAAGATACTGAAATCTATCATCAAGGGAGAAATAGCGAGGCATCTGGATGGAAATTGTCCCATTGGGCAGACGCAGCATGGGTTCATAAAGGGCAGGTCGTGCATAACTAATTTAGTGGAATTTTTTGAGGACATTACCAGTGCGGTAGATAACGGGGAGCCAATGGATGTGGTATATCTGGATTTCCAGAAAGCCTTTGACAAGGTGCCACACAAAAGGTTGCTGCATAAGATAAAGATGCATGGCATTAAGGGTAAAGTAGTAGCATGGACAGAGGATTGGTCAATTAATAGAAAGCAAAGAGTGGGGATTAATGGGTGTTTCTCTGGTTGGCAATCAGTAGCTAGTGGTGTCCCTCAGGAATCCGTGTTGGGCCCACAATGTTTCACAATTTACATAGATGATTTGGAGTTGGGGACCAAGGGTAATGTGTCCAAGTTTGCAGATGACACTAAGATGAGTGGTAAAGCGAAAAGTGCAGAGGATACTGGAAGTCTGAAGAGGGATTTGGATAGGTTAAGTGAATGGGCTAGGGTCTGGCAGATGGAATACAATGTTGACAAATGTGAGGTTATCCATTTTGGTAGGAATAACAGCAAACGGGATCATTATTTAAACGATAAATATTAAAGCATGCTGCTGTGCAGAGAGACCTGGGTGTGCTAGTGCATGAGTCACAGAAAGTTGGTTTGCAGGTGCAACAGGTGATTAAGAAGGCAAATGGAATTTTGTCCTTCATTGCTAGAGGGAGTTTAAGACTAGGGAGTTTAAGACTAGGGAGGTTATGTTGCAATTGCATAAGGTATTAGTGAGGCCACACCTGGAGTATTGTGTTCAGTTTTGGTCTCCTTACCTGAGAAAGGACATACTGGCACTGGAGGGTGTGCAGAGGAGATTCACTAGGTTAATTCCAGAGCTGAAGGGGTTAGATTACGAGGAGAGGTTGAGTAGACTGGGACTGTACTCGCTGGAATTTAGAAGGATGAGGGGGGATCTTATAGAAACATTAAAAATTATGAAGGGAATAGATAGGATAGATGCGGGCAGGTTGTTTCCACTGGCGGGTGAAAGCAGAACTAGGGGGCATAGCCTCAAAATAAGGGGAAGTAGATTTAGGACTGAATTTAGGAGGAACTTCTTCACCAAAGGGTTGTGAATCTATAGAATTCCTTGCCCAGTGAAGCAGTTGAGGCTCCTTCATTACATGTTTTTAAGGTAAAGATAGATAGTTTTTTGAAGAATAAAGGGATTAAGGGTTATGGTGTTCGGGCCGGAAAGTGGAGCTGAGTCCACAAAAGATCAGCCATGATCTCATTGAATGGTAGAGCAGGCTCGAGGGGCCAGATGGCCTACTCCTGCTCCCAGTTCTTATGTTCTTATGTTCTCTGTTGCATCACACCTGTAAAGTGGGCCCTTGTGCTCCCCATAACCACAATCTATTAAACATTGTGGTCCAGGGGAACTCCATTATACACTTTGGTGTTCCCTAAACCCTGTCCCATAACAGTAATCCTGCCCCTGAATACACAGAGACTCTGTACAGTAATCCTGACCCTGAATACACAGACTCTGTACAGTAATCCTGACCCTGAATACACAAAGACCCTGTACAGTAATCCTGACCCTGAATACACAGAGACTCTGTACAGTAATCCTGACCCTGAATACACAGAGACTCTGTACAGTAATCCTGACCCTGAATACACAGAGACTCTGTACAGTAATCCCGACCCTGAATACACAGAGACTCTGTACAGTAATCCTGACCCTGAATACACAGAGACTCTGTACAGTAATCCTGACCCTGAATACACAGAGACCCTGTACAGTAATCCAGACCCTGAATACACAGAGACTCTGTACAGTAATCCTGACCCTGAATACACAGAGACCCTGTACAGTAATCCAGACCCTGAATACACAGAGACTCTGTACAGTAATCCTGACCCTGAATACACAGATACTCTGTACAGTAATCCTGACCCTGAATACACAGAGACTCTGTACAGTAATCCTGACCCTGAATACACAGAGACTCTGTACAGTAATCCTGACCCTGAATAAACAGAGACTCTGTACAGTAATCCTGACCCTGAATACACAGAGACTCTGTACAGTTATCCTGACCCTGAATACACAGAGACTCTGTACAGTAATCCTGACCCTGAATACACAGAGACTCTGTACAGTAATCCTGACCCTGAATACACAGAGACTCTGTACAGTAATCCTGACCCTGAATACACAGAGACTCTGTACAGTAATCCTGACCCTGAATACACAGATACTCTGTACAGTAATCCTGACCCAAAATACACAGAGACACTGTACAATAATCCTGACCCTGAATACACAAGACACTCTGCACAGTAATCCTGACCTTGAATACACAGAGACTCTGTACAGTAATCCTGACATTGAACAGACAAAAGACTGTACAGTAATCCTGACCCTGAATACACAGAGACTCTGTACAGTAATCCTGACCCTGAATACACAGAGACACTGTACAATAATCCTGACCCTGAATACACAAGACACTCTGCACAGTAATCCTGACCTTGAATACACAGAGACTCTGTACAGTAATCCTGACCCTGAATACACAGAGACTCTGTACAGTTATCCTGACCCTGAATACACAGAGACTCTGTACAGTAACCCTGACCCTGAATACACAGAGACCCTGTACAGTAATCCTGACCCTGAATACACAGAGACTCTGTACAGTAATCCTGACCCTGAATACACAGAGACCCTGTACAGTAATCCTGACCCTGAATACACAGAGACTCTGTACAGTAATCCTGACCCTGAATACACAGAGACTCTGTACAGTAATCCTGACCCTGAATACACAGAGACTCTGTACAGTAATCCTGACCCTGAATACACAGAGACTCTGTACAGTAATCCTGACCCTGAATACACAGAGACTCTGTACAGTAATCCTGACCCTGAATACACAGATACTCTGTACAGTAATCCTGACCCAAAATACACAGAGACACTGTACAATAATCCTGACCCTGAATACACAAGACACTCTGCACAGTAATCCTGACCTTGAATACACAGAGACTCTGTACAGTAATCCTGACATTGAACAGACAAAAGACTGTACAGTAATCCTGACCCTGAATACACAGAGACTCTGTACAGTAATCCTGACCCTGAATACACAGAGACACTGTACAATAATCCTGACCCTGAATACACAAGACACTCTGCACAGTAATCCTGACCTTGAATACACAGAGACTCTGTACAGTAATCCTGACCCTGAATACACAGAGACTCTGTACAGTTATCCTGACCCTGAATACACAGAGACTCTGTACAGTAACCCTGACCCTGAATACACAGAGACCCTGTACAGTAATCCTGACCCTGAATACACAGAGACTCTGTACAGTAATCCTGACCCTGAATACACAGAGACCCTGTACAGTAATCCTGACCCTGAATACACAGAGACTCTGTACAGTAATCCTGACCCTGAATACACAGAGACTCTGTACAGTAATCCTGACCCTGAATACACAGAGACTCTGTCCAGTAATCCTGACATTGAACAGACAAAAGACTGTCCAGTAATCCTGACCCAGTCTTTACACTGTGTTTACCACATGATGATGGGATGTGTGCTATGTGATTGTTTTCCCTACATTCATGCCAAACTTACCATTGTGGTGAGAATGTACTTATAGTACGCTGAGGTCATTCCCAAATCAGCAGCCTGCAATGGAAATGAAGAGTTGTGTGATTTGACTGAAAACGGCAGGGTCATTTGATGTGATTGACAGTAAGAGCTTCAATTAAACATTTGATGTTTGAGAAACACATTCTCTGATAGGACTGCATTGGCTCAATAGTCCATGTGGGAGGAGAGGGTAACCTGCTGAATGGTTTCCTGTCTCCTGAGGCTCCAGTCACAAAATGGGTTTAATTCTTTCCCAGCATGTAGTAGTCGCTGACAAAGCCAGCATTTCCTCCCATCTCTCATTGCCCTTGAACTGCATTCTCGGAGGGCAGTGAAGAGTCACATTGGCTCTGGAAAGACATGTTGGATAAGGTTGGCAGATTATGAGCGGCACAGTGGTTAGCACTGCTGCCTCACAGCACCAGGGACCCAGGTTCCATTCCAGCCTTTGGTGACTGCATGGAGTTTGCACGTTCTCTCCCTGTGTGGTTTCCTCCGGGTGCTCCGGTTTCGTCCTATTGTCCAAAGATGTGCAGGTTAGGTAGATTGTCTATGATAAATTACCCCTTGGCGTCCAAAGGTCTACGGGTTAGGTAGATTGGCTATGGTCAATTGGGTGGTGTTACCGGGACAGGTAGGGATAGTGGATGTAGGTAAAGTGCTCTTTCGGAGGGTCGGTACAGACTCGATGGGCTGAATGCCTCCTTCTGTTGGGACTCTGTGGATTTGGGTTCTTATGAGAATTGACAAAGGCTTCATGGTGAACATTACTGAGACACGTGACTGGCTGATGTGATTTGAACCCATGTACCCAGGACAATGGCCTGGATCTTGGGTTGATTAGGCTAGTGACACTTCCAGCATGCCACCTTCTCCCCCAGTCAGACAGACAGTGAAAATAGATTAGTCATTTCACCAATAAGGCCTCAGAAGAGCTGGCAAGAATCAAATGACAAATTGACATAAACTATTGATAAGTGGGTTTCCCATCTCTCACTCTCTCCTTGCTTCAACCTCATTTCTCGGTCTGAATTAGGTTCCTACATATTGACAACAGTTAGAAAATAGAACTTTTCTCAAATGCTCCCTGCTCGGAACAAATTCAATTCCTTCCCTTCAGTGGGAAGCGAATACACCCCTAATCCTGCAAGGTCAATCAAGTCACATATCCTCCCTTTGCAAATGGCCTCCCCACCACCTACACGTAACCTTTTTCAGAATTAAGTAAGACACTGAAGCATTAGCATCGATGATGATGGTGGAGATCTTGTCATCACGGATTTCCTTCAATAGTGGAGTGGGGTCATAGGAATGGTCCAGCATTCGTATCGAGAGAGACTCTTTCGAAATGAGGAACTGCCGTACTAACACTTCAAGGCGAAGGAGGCCTGGAGGGGAAAGGCAATGCAGACAGAAACAGAAATATTCATTCACATTTCCACTCAGAACCGACATATTCTCATTCCTACAACCAGCAGCAGCATCAGTATTGTTCAAAGCATCTCGTCAAAAGCGATGCTGAACGCAGAGACCCACACTGCCCACAGAGACCCACACTGCCCACAGAGACTGACCCACACTGTCCGCAGAGACCGACACTGACCACAGAGACCCACACTGCCCACAGAGACTGACCCACACTGTCCACAGAGACCCACACTGCCCACAGAGACCCACACTGCCCACAGAGACACACACTGCCCACAGACTGACCCACACTGCCCCCAGAGACCCACACTGCCCACAGAGACACACACTGCCCACAGAGATCCACACTGCCCACAGAGACTGACCCACACTGCCCACAGAGACCCACACTGCCCACAGAGACACACACTGCACGCAGAGACTGACCCACACTGCCCACAGAGACCCACACTGCCCACAGAGACACACACTGCCCACAGAGACCCACACTGTCCGCAGAGACCCACACTGCCCAAAGAGACTGACCCACACTGCCCACAGAGACCCACACTGCCAGCAGAGACTGACCCACACTGTCCGCAGAGACCCACACTGCCCCCAGAGACCCACACTGCCCCCAGAGACCCACACTGTCCACAGAGACCCACACTGTCCGCAGAGACCCACACTGTCCACAGAGACTGACCCACACTGCCCACAGAGAACAACACTGCCCACAGAGACCCACACTGTCCGCAGAGACCCACACTGTCCGCAGAGACCCACACTGCCCACAGAGACACACACTGCCCACAGAGACCCACACTGCCCACAGAGACTGACCCACACTGCCCACAGAGACCCACACTGTCCGCAGAGACCCACACTGTCCGCAGAGACCCACACTGTCCGCAGAGACCCACACTGCCCGCAGAGACCCACACTGTCCGCAGAGACCCACACTGTCCGCAGAGACCCACACTGCCCGCAGAGACCCACACTGCCCACAGAGACTGACCCACACTGCCCACAGAGACCAACACTGCCCACAGAGACCCACACTGCCCACAGAGACCCACACTGCCCACAGAGACACACACTGCACGCAGAGACTGACCCACACTGTCCGCAGAGACCCACACTGCCCAAAGAGACTGACCCACACTGCCCACAGATACCCACACTGCCCGTAGAGACCCACACGGCCCACAGAGAGTGACCCACACTGCCCCCAGAGACCCCACACTGTCCCCAGAGACCCACACTGTCCGCAGAGACCCACACGGCCCACAGAGACTCACCCACACTGCCCACAGAGACCCACACTGCCCACAGAGACCCACACTGCCCACAGAGACCCACACTGCACGCAGAGACTGACCCACACTGTCCGCAGAGACACACACTGCCCGCAGAGACTGACCCACACTGCCCACAGAGACCCACACTGCCCCCAGAGACCCACACTGTCCGCAGAGACCCACACGGCCCACAGAGACTGACCCACACTGCACACAGAGACCCACACTGCCCACAGAGACCCACACTGCCCACAGAGACACACACTGCACGCAGAGACTGACCCACACTGCCCACAGAGACCCACACTGCCCACAGAGACGCACACTGCCCACAGAGACCCACACTGTCCGCAGAGACACACACTGCACGCAGAGACTGACCCACACTGCCCACAGAGACCCACACTGCCCCCAGAGACCCACACTGTCCGCAGAGACCCACACGGCCCACAGAGACCCACACTGCCCACAGAGACCCCACTGCCCACAGAGACCCACACTGCCCACAGAGACCCACAATGCCCAGCAGAGACCCACACTGCCCACAGAGACCCACACTGCCCGCAGAGACCCACACTGCCCGCAGAGACCCCACTGCCCCAGAGACCCAGCACTGCCCCAGAGACCCGCACTGCCCACAGAGACCCACACTGCCCAGCAGAGACCCACACTGCCCACAGAGACCCACCTGCCCACAGAGACCCACACTGCCCACAGAGACCCACACTGCCCCACAGAGACCCACCTGCCCACAGAGACCCACACTGCCCACAGAGACCCACACTGCCCACAGAGACCCACACTGCCCACAGAGACCCACACTGCCCACAGAGACCCACACAGCCCACAGAGACCCACACTGCCACAGAGACTGACCCACACTGCCCACAGAGACCCACACTGCCCACAGGGACCCACACTGCCCACAGGGACCCACACTGCCCACAGGGACCCACACTGCCCGCAGGGACCCACACTGTCCGCAAAGACACACACTGCCCACAGAGACTGACCCACACTGCCCACAGAGACCCACACTGCCCGCAGAGACCCACACTGCCCACAGAGACCCACACCGCCCACAGAGATTGACCCACACTGCCCACAGAGACTGACCCACACTGCCCGCAGAGACTGACCCACACTGCCCACAGAGACCCACACTGTCCGCAGAGACCCACACTGCCCACAGAGACACACACTGCCCACCGAGACCCACACTGCCCGCAGAGACTGACCCACACTGCCAACAGAGACCCGCACTACCCAGAGACCCACACTGCCCACCGAGACCCACACTGCCCGCAGACACCCACACTGCCCGCAGAGACCCACACTGCCCACAGAGACCCACACTGCCCACAGAGACCCACACTGCCCACAGAGACCCACACTGCCCACAGAGACCCACACTGCCCGCAGAGACGCACACTGCCCGCAGAGACCCACACTGCCCACAGAGACCCACACTGCCCGCAGAGACCCACACTGCCCACAGAGACCCACACTGCCCACAGAGACCCACACTGCCCACAGAGACCCACACTGCCCGCAGAGACCCACACTGTCCGCAGAGACCCACACTGCCCACAGAGACTGACCCACTGCCCACAGGACCCACAGTGACCTACACTGCCCACCGAGACCCACACTGCCCACAGAGACCCACACTGCCCACAGAGACTGACCCACACTGCCCACAGAGATCCACACTGCCCACAGAGACTGACCCACACAGCCCACAGAGACCCACACTGCCCACAGAGACCCAGACTGCCCACAGAGACTGACCCACACTGCCCACACAGACCCACACTGCCCACAGAGACCCACACTGCCCACAGAGACCCACACTGCCCACAGAGACTGACCCACACTGCCTACAGAGACAGAACTCACACTGCCTCCACTACCCACTGAGACCCACACAGCCCACAGAGACCCACACTGCCCACAGAGGCCCACACTGCCCACAGAGACCTACACTGCCCACAGAGACCCACACTGCCCACAGAGACCCACACTGCCACAGAGACCCACACTGCCCACAGAGACTGACCCACACTGCCCACAGAGACTGACCCACACTGCCCACAGAGACAGAACTCACACTGTCTACACTACCCACAGAGACCCACACAGCCCGCAGAGACCCACACAGCCCGCAGAGACCCACACTGCCCACAGTGACCCACACTGCCCACAGAGACCCACACAGCCCACAGAGACTGACACACACTGCCCACAGAGACCCACACTGCCCAGAGACGTACACTGTCCGCAGAGACTCGCACTGCCCGCAGAGACCCACACTGCCCGCAGAGACCCACACTGCCCACAGGGACCCACACTGCCCGCAGAGACCCACACTGCCCGCAGAGACCCACACTGCCCGCAGAGACCCACACTGCCCGCAGAGACCCCACACTGCCCAGAGAGACCCACACTGTCCGCAGAGATCCACACTGCCCGCAGAGATCACACACTGCCCGCAGAGACCCACACTGCCCCGCAGAGACCCACACTGCCCGCAGAGACACACACTGCCCGCAGAGACACACACTGCCCGCAGAGACACACACTGCCCGCAGAGACACACACTGCCCGCAGAGACACACACTGCCCACAGAGACACACACTGCCCACAGAGACACACACTGCCCACAGAGACCCACACTGCCCACAGAGACCCACACTGCCCACAGAGACCCACACTGCCCACAGAGACCCACACTGCCCACAGAGACCCACACTGCCCGCAGAGACCCACACTGCCCGCAGAGACCCACACTGGCCCGCAGAGAACGTACACTGCCCGCAGAAAAGACTCCACACTGCCCTCAGAGACCCACACTGTTCCGCCAGAGACCCACACTGTCCGCAGAGACCCACACTGTCCCGCAGAGAACACCACACTTGTCCGCAGATTGACCCACACTGTCCGCAGAGAGCCCACACTGTCCGCAGAGACCCACACTGCCCGCATAGACCCAAACTGCCCTTGGGCCACTGCCGACAGACAAACATTGCCGCAGAGACCCACACTTGTCCGCAGAGACCCACACTGTCCGCAGAGACCCAAACACACTGCCCGCAGAGGACCACTGACCCAACTGCCCCAGAGACACACAACGCCCTGCCAGAGACTGACCCACACTGCCC
>NC_052157.1:96254061-96322238 GCF_902713615.1 Scyliorhinus canicula
CAAGACCCACACGCACAAGACCCACATGCCCACAGAGACCCACACTGCCCGCAGAGACCCACACTGCCCACAGAGACCCACACTGCCCACAGAGACCCCCACTGCCCACAGAGACCCACACTGCCCACAGAGACCCACACTGCCCAGAGACCACACTGCAAGGAGACCCACACTGCCCCAGACGACCCACACTGCCGCAGGACCCACACTGCCCACACAGAGACCCACACTGCCCAGAGACCCACACTGCCCACAGAGACCACACTGCCCACAGAGACCCACACTGCCCACAGAGACCACACTGCCCCCCGAGACCCCACTGCCCAGAGACTGACCCACACTGCCCACAGAGACCCGCACTGCCCACAGAGACCCGCACTGCCCACAGAGACCCACACTGCCCGCAGAGACCCACACTGCCCACAGAGACCCACACTGTCCGCAGAGACACACACTGCCCACAGAGACTGACCCACACTGCCCACAGAGACCCACACTGCCCACAGAGACTGACCCACACTGCCCACAGAGACACACACTGCCCACCGAGACCCACACTGCCCGCAGAGACTGACCCACACTGCCCACAGAGACCCACACTGCCCGCAGAGACCAACACTGCCCACAGAGACCCACACTGCCCGCAGAGACCCACACTGCCCGCAGAGACCCACACTGCCCGCAGAGACCCACACTGCCCGCAGAGACCCACACTGCCCGCAGAGACACACACTGCCCACAGAGACTGACCCACACTGCCCACAGAGACACACACTGCCCACCGAGACCCACACTGCCCGCAGAGACTGACCCACACTGCCCACAGAGACCCGCACTACCCACAGAGACCCGCACTGCCCACAGAGACCCACACTGCCCACAGAGACCCACACTATCCGCAGAGACCCACACTGCCCACAGAGACCCACACTGCCCACAGAGACCCACACTGCCCACAGGGACCCACACTGCCTACAGAGACTGACCCACACTGCCCACAGAGACCCACACTGCCCACAGAGACCCACACTGCCCACAGGGACCCACACTGCCCACAGAGACTGACCCACACTGCCCACAGAGACCCACACTGCCCACAGATACTGACCCACACTGCCTGCAGAGACCCACACTGCCCACAGAGACCCACACTGCCCACAGAGACCCACACTGCCCACAGAGACCCACACTGCCCACAGAGACCCACACCGCCCACATAGACCCACACCGCCCACATAGACCCACACTGCCCGCAGAGACCCACACTGCCCACAGAGACACACACTGCCCACAGAGACTGACCCACACTGTCCGCAGAGACCCACACGGTCCGCAGAGACACACACTGCCCACAGAGACTGACCCACACAGCCCACAGAGACCCACACTGCCCACAGAGACTGACCCACACTGCCCGCAGAGACCCACACTGCCCGCAGAGACCCACACTGCCCACAGAGACCCACACTGCCCACAGAGACCCACACTGCCCGCAGAGACCCACACTGCCCACAGAGACTGACCCACACTGCCCACAGAGACTGACCCACACTGCCCACAGAGACCCGCACTACCCACAGAGACCCGCACTACCCACAGAGACCCACACTGCCCACAGAGACCCACACTATCCGCAGAGACCCACACTATCCGCAGAGACCCACACTGTCCACAGAGACTGACCCACACTGCCCACAGAGGCCCACACTGCCCACAGAGACTGACCCACACTGCCCGCAGAGACCCACACTGCCCGCAGAGACCCACACTGTCCGCAGAGACCCACACTGCCCACAGAGACCCACACTGTCCGCAGAGACCCACACTGCCCACAGAGACCCACACTGCCCACAGAGAACCACACTGCCCACAGAGACCCACACTGCCCACAGAGACCCACACTGCCCACAGAGACCCACACTGCCCACAGAGACCCACACTGCCCACAGAGACACACACTGCCCACAGAGACTGACCCACTGCCCAGAGAGACTGACCCACACTGCCCACAGAGATCCACACTGCCCACAGAGACCCACACTGGCCACAGAGACCCAGACTGCCCACAGAGACTGACCCACACTGCCCACACAGACCCACACTGCCCACAGAGACCCACACTGCCCACAGAGACCCACACTGCCCACAGAGACTGACCCACACTGCCTACAGAGACAGAACTCACACTGCCTACACTACCCACTGAGACCTACACAGCCCACAGAGACCCACACTGCCCACAGAGGCCCACACTGCCCACAGAGACCCACACTGCCCACAGAGCCTCACACTGCCCACAGAGACCCACACTGCCCACAGAGACCCACACTGCCCACAGAGACCCGCACTGCCCACAGAGAGCCACACTGCCCACAGAGATCCACACAGCCCACAGAGACCCACACTGCCCACAGAGACCCACACTGCCCGCAGAGACCCACACTGCCCGCAGAGACCCACACTGCCCGCAGAGACCCACACTGCCCGCAGAGACCCACACTGTCCGCAGAGACCCACACTGTCCGCAGAGACCCACACTGTCCGCAGAGACCCACACTGTCCGCAGAGACACACACTGCCCGCAGAGACTGACCCACACTGCCCACAAAGACTGACCCACACTGCCCACAGAGACTGACCCACACTGCCCACAGGGACCCACACTGTCCTCAAAGACTGACCCACACTGCCCACAGAGACCCACACTGTCCACAGAGACCCACACTGCCCACAGAGACTGACCCACACTGCCCACAGAGACCCACACTGTCCACAGAGACCCACACTGTCCACAGAGACCCACACTGCCCGCAGAGACCCACACTGCCCGCAGAGACCCACACCGCCCACCGAGACCCACACTGCCCACAGAGACCCACACTGCCCAGAGGCCCACACTGCCCACAGAGACCAACACTGCCCACAGAGACCCACACTGCCCACAGAGACTGACCCACACTGCCCAGAGACAGAACTCACACTGCCTACACAACCCACAGAGACCCACACAGCCTACAGAGACCCACACTGCCCACAGACACCCACACTGCCCACAGAGACGCACACTGCCCACAGAGACCCACACAGCCCACAGAGACTGACCCACGCTGCCCACAGAGACCCACACTGCCCACAGAGACCCACACTGCCCACAGAGACCCACACAACCCACAGAGACCCACACAGCCTACAGAGACCCACACTGCCCACAGAGACCCACACTGCCCGCAGAGACCCACACTGCCCGCAGAGACACACACTGCCCACAGAGACTGACCCACACTGCCCACAGAGACACACACTGCCCACCGAGACCCACACTGCCCGCAGAGACTGGCCCACACTGCCCACAGAGACCAGCACTACCCACAGAGACCCGCACTGGCCACAGAGACCCACACTGCCCACAGAGACTGACCCACACTGCCCACAGAGACCCACACTGCCCGCAGAGACCCACACTGCCCACAGAGACCCACACTGCCCACAGAGACCCACACTGCCCGCAGAGACTGACCCACACTGCCCGCAGAGACCCACACTGCCCGCAGAGACCCACACTGCCCGCAGAGACACACACTGCCCACAGAGACTGACCCACACTGCCCACAGAGACACACACTGCCCACCGAGACCCACACTGCCCGCAGAGACTGACCCACACTGCCCACAGAGACCCGCACTACCCACAGAGACCCGCACTGCCCACAGAGACCCACACTGCCCGCAGAGACCCACACTGTCCGCAGAGACCCACACTGTCCGCAGAGACACACACTGCCCACAGAGACTGACCCACACTGCCCACAGAGACCCACACTGCCCACAGAGACTGACCCACACTGCCCACAGAGACCCACACTGCCCGCAGAGACCCACACTGCCCGCAGAGACCCACACTACCTGCAGAGACCCACACTGCCCGCAGAGACCCACACTGCCCGCAGAGACCCACACTGCCCGCAGAGACCCACACTGCCCGCAGAGACACACACTGCCCACAGAGACTGACCCACACTGCCCACAGAGACACACACTGCCCACCGAGACCCACACTGCCCGCAGAGACTGACCCACACTGCCCACAGAGACCCGCACTACCCACAGAGACCCGCACAGCCCACAGAGACCCACACTGCCCACAGAGACCCACACTATCCGCAGAGACCCACACTGCCCACAGAGACCCACACTATCCGCAGAGACCCACACTGCCCACAGAGACCCACACTGCCCACAGGGACCCACACTGCCCACAGAGACTGACCCACACTGCCCACAGAGACCCACACTGCCCACAGATACTGACCCACACTGCCTGCAGAGACCCACACTGCCCACAGAGACCCACACTGCCCACAGAGACCCACACTGCCCACAGAGACCCACACCGCCCACATAGACCCACACTGCCCACAGAGACCCACACTGCCCACAGAGACCCACACTGCCCACAGAGACCCACACTGCCCACAGAGACCCACACTGCCCACAGAGACTGACCCACACTGCCCACAGAGACACACACTGCCCACAGAGACCCACACTGCCCACAGGGACCCACACTGCCCACAGATACTGACTCACACTGCCCACAGGGACCCACACTGCCCGCAGAGACCCACACTGTCCGCAGAGACCCACACTGCCCACAGAGACTGACCCACACAGTCCACAGAGACCCACACTGCCCACAGAGACTGACCCACACTGCCCACAGAGACCCACACTGCCCGCAGAGACCCACACTGCCCTCAGAGACCCACACTGCCCACAGAGACCCACACTGCCCACACAGACTGACCCACACTGCCCACAGTGACCCACACTGCCCACAGAGACCCACACTGCCCGCAGAGACCCACACTGCCCGCAGAGACCCACACTGCCCACAGAGACCCACACTGCCCACAGAGACCCACACTGCCCACAGAGACCCACACTGCCCACAGAGACCCACACTGCCCGCAGAGACCCACACTGTCCGCAGAGACCCACACTGTCCGCAGAGACCCACACTGTCCGCAGAGACCCACACTGCCCACAGAGACTGACCCACTGCCCAGAGGGACTGACCCACACTGCCCACAGAGACCCACACTGCCCACAGAGACTGACCCACACTGCCCACACAGACCCACACTGCCCACAGAGACCCACACTGCCCACAGAGACCCACACTGCCCACAGAGACTGACCCACACTGCCTACAGAGACAGAACTCACACTGCCTACACTACCCACTGAGACCCACACAGCCTACAGAGACCCACACTGCCCACAGAGGCCCACACTGCCCACAGAGACCCACACTGCCCACAGAGACCCACACTGCCCACAGAGACCCACACTGCCCACAGAGACCCACACTGCCCACAGAGACCCACACTGCCCACAGAGACTGACCCACACTGCCCACAGAGACAGAACTCACACTGTCTACACTACCCACAGAGACCCACACAGCCCGCAGAGACCCACACTGCCCACAGAGACCCACACTGCCCACAGAGACCCACACTGCCCACAGAGACCCACACTGCCCACAGAGACCCACACTGCCCACAGAGACGTACATTTTTCGCAGAGACTCGCACTGCCCGCAGAGACCCACACTGCCCGCAGAGGCCCACACTGACCGCAGAGACCCACACTGTCCGCAGAGACCCACACTGTCCGCAGAGACCCACACTGCCCGCAGAGACCCACACTGCCCGCAGAGACACACACTGCCCGCAGAGACACACACTGCCCGCAGAGACACACACTGCCCGCAGAGACCCACACTGCCCGCAGAGACCCACACTGCCCGCAGAGACCCACACTGCCCGCAGAGACCCACACTGCCCGCAGAGACCCACACTGTCCGCAGAGACCCACACTGCCCACAGAGACTGACCCACACTGCCCACAGAGACCCACACTGCCCACAGGGACCCACACTGCCCACAGGGACCCATACTGCCCACAGAGACCCACACTGCCCGCAGAGACCCACACTGCCCGCAGAGACCCACACTGCCCACAGGGACCCACACTGCCCACAGGGACCCATACTGCCCACAGAGACACACACTGCCCGCAGAGACCCACACTGCCCACAGAGACCCACACTGCCCACAGAGACCCACACTGCCCGCAGAGACCCACACTGCCCACAGGGACCCACACTGCCCGCAGAGACCCACACTGCCCACAGAGACCCACACTGCCCGCAGAGACCCACACTGCCCACAGAGACCCACACTGCCCACAGAGACCCACACTGCCCGCAGGGACCCACACTGCCCACAGGGACCCACACTGCCCACAGAGACTGACCCACACTGCCAACAGAGACCCACACTGCCCACAGAGACTGACCCACACTGCCCACAGGGACCCACACTGCCCACAGGGACCCACACTGCCCACAGAGACTGACCCACACTGCCAACAGAGACCCACACTGCCCACAGAGACTGACCCACACTGCCCACAGGGACGTACACTACCCACAGAGACCCACACTGTCCGCAGAGACCCACACTGTCCGCTGAGACCCACATTGCCCGCAGAGACTGACCCACACTGCCCACAGAGACACACACTTCCCGCAGAGACACACACTGCCCACAGAGACCCACACTGCCCACAGAGACCCACACTGCCCACAGAGACCCACACTGCCCACAGAGACACACACTGCCCGCAGAGACTGACCCACACTGCCCACAGAGCCTCACACTGCCCACAGAGACCCACACTGCCCACAGAGACCCACACTGCCCACAGAGACCCACACTGCCCACAGAGACCCACACAGCCCACAGAGACTGACACACACTGCCCACAGAGACCCACACTGCCCACAGAGACCCACACTGCCCGCAGAGACCCACACTGCCCGCAGAGACCCACACTGCCCGCAGAGACCCACACTGCCCGCAGAGACCCACACTGTCCGCAGAGACCCACACTGTCCGCAGAGACCCACACTGTCCGCAGAGACACACACTGCCCGCAGAGACTGACCCACACTGCCCACAGAGACCCACACTGCCCACAGAGACTGACCCACACTGCCCACAGAGACCCACACTGCCCACAGAGACCCACACTGCCCACAGAGACCCACACTGCCCGCAGAGACCCACACTGCCCACAGAGACCCACACTGCCCACAGAGACCCACACTGCCCACACAGACTGACCCACACTGCCCACAGAGACCCACACTGCCCGCAGAGACCCACACTTCCCGCAGAGACTGACCCACACTGCCCACAGAGACCCACACTGTCCACAGAGATTGACCCACACTGCCCACAGGGACCCACACTGTCCACAGAGACCCATACTGTCCTCAGAGACTGACCCACACTGCCCACAGAGACCCACACTGCCCACAGAGACCCACACTGCCCACAGAGACCCACACTGCCCACAGAGACTGACCCACACTGCCCACAGAGACTGACCCACACTGCCCACAGAGACCCACACTGTCCACAGAGACCCACACTGTCCGCAGAGACCCACACTGCCCACCGAGACCCACACTGCCCACAGAGACCCACACTGCCCACAGAGGCCCACACTGCCCACAGAGACCCACACTGCCCACGGAGACCCCACTGCCCACAGAGACTGACCCACACTGCCCACAGAGACAGAACTCACACTGCCTACACAACCCACAGAGACCCACACAGCCCACAGACACCCACACTGCCCACAGACACCCACACTGCCCACAGACACCCACACTGCCCACAGAGACGCACACTGTCCACAGAGACCCACACAGCCCACAGAGACTGACACACACTGCCCACAGAGACCCACACTGCCCACAGAGACCCACACTCCCCACAGAGACTGACCCACACTGCCCACAGAGACCCACACTGCCCACAGAGACCCACACTGCCCACAGAGACCCACACTGCCCACAGAGACCCACACTGTCCACAGAGACCCACACTGCCCACAGAGACCCACACTGCCCACAGAGACCCACACTGCCCACAGAGACCCACACTGTCCGCAGAGACCCACACTGTCCGCAGAGACACACACTGCCCACAGAGACTGACCCACACTGCCCACAGAGACCCACACTGCCCACAGAGACTGACCCACACTGCCCACAGAGACCCACACTGCCCGCAGAGACCCACACTGCCCACAGAGACCAACACTGCCCACAGAGACCCACACTGCCCGCAGAGACCCACACTGCCCGCAGTGACCCACACTGCCCACACAGACTGACCCAACACTGCCCACAGAGACCCACACTGCCCACAGAGACCCACACGGCCCGCAGAGACCCACACTGCCCGCAGAGACACACACTGCCCACAGAGACAGACACACACTGCCCACAGAGACACACACTGCCCACCGAGACCCACACTGCCCGCAGAGACTGACCCACACTGCCCACATATACCCGCACTACCCACAGAGACCCGCACTGCCCACAGAGACCCACACGGCCCACAGAGACCCACACTATCCGCAGAGACCCACACTGCCCACAGAGACCCACACTATCCGCAGAGACCCACACTGCCCACAGAGACCCACACTGCCCACAGAGACCCACACTGCCCACAGAGACCCACACTGCCCACAGAGACCCACACTGCCCACAGAGACCCACACTGCCCACAGAGACCCACACTGCCCACAGAGACCCACACTGCCCACAGTGACCCACACTGCCCACAGAGACCCACACTATCCGCAGAGACCCACACTGCCCACAGAGACCCACACTGCCCACAGAGACCCACACTGCCTGCAGAGACCCACACTGCCCGCAGAGACCCACACTGCCCACAGAGACTGACACACACTGCCCACAGAGACCCACACTGCCCACATAGAACCACACTGCCCACAGAGACCCACACTGCCCACAGAGACCCACACTGCCCACAGAAACCCACACTGCCCACAGAGACTGACCCACACTGCCCACAGAGACCCACACTGCCCACAGGGACCCACACTGCCCACAGAGACCCACACTGCCTACAGAGACCCACACTGCCTACAGAGACCCACACAGCCCACAGAGACTGACACACACTGCCCACAGAGACCCACACTGCCCACAGGGACCCACACTGCCCACAGAGACCCACACTGCCCACAGAGACCCACACTGCCCACAGAGACTGACCCACACTGCCCACAGAGACCCACACTGCCCACAGAGACCCACACTGTCCGCAGAGACCCACACTGTCCGCAGAGACACACACTGCCCACAGAGACTGACCCACACTGCCCACAGAGACCTACACTGCCCACAGAGACTGACCCACACTGCCCACAGAGACCCACACTGCCCGCAGAGACCCACACTGCCCACAGAGACCCACACTGCCCACAGAGACCCACACTGCCCGCAGAGACCCACACTGCCCGCAGAGACCCACACTGCCCGCAGAGACACACACTGCCCACAGAGACTGACCCACACTGCCCACAGAGACACACACTGCCCACCGAGACCCACACTGCCCGCAGAGACTGACCCGCACTACCCGCAGAGACCCGCACTGCCCACAGAGACCCACACTGCCAACAGAGACCCACACTATCCGCAGAGAACCACACTGCCCACAGAGACCCACACTGCCCACAGGGACCCACACTGCCCACAGAGACTGACCCACACTGCCCACAGACACCCACACTGCCCACAGATACTGACCCACACTGTCTGCAGAGACCCACACTGCCCACAGAGACCCACACTGCCCACAGAGACCCACACTGCCCACAGAGACCCACACGGCTCACCGAGACTGACCCACACTGCCCAGAGAGACTGACCCACACTGCCCACAGAGATCCACACTTCCCACAGAGATCCACACTGCCCACAGAGACCCACACTGCCCACAGAGACCCACACTGCCCACAGAGACTCACCCACACTGCCCACAGAGACTGACCCACACTGCCCACAGAGACCCACACTGCCCACAGAGACCCACACTGCCCAGAGACCCACACTGCCCACAGAGACTGACCAACACTGCCCGCAGAGACCCACACTGCCCACAGAGACTGACCCACACTGCCCACAAAGACACACACTGCCCACCGAGACCCACACTGCCCACAGAGACTGACCCACACTGCCCACAGAGACCCACACGGCACACCGAGACCCACACTGTCCACAGAGACTGACCCACACTGCCCACAGAGACACACACTGCCCACTGAGACCCACACTGCCCACAGAGACTGACCCACACTGCCCACAGAGCCCCACATTGCCCACAGAGACTGACCCACACTGCCCACAGAGACACCCACTGCCCACAGAGACCCACACTGCCCACAGAGACCAACACTGCCCACAGAGACCCACACTGCCCACAGTGACTGACCCACACTGCCCACAGAGACCCACACTGCCCACAGAGACTGACCCACACTGCCCACAGAGACCCACACTGCCCACAGAGACCACACTGCCCACAGAGACCACACTGCACACAGAGACGCACACTGCCCACAGAGACCCACACTGCCCACAGAGACCCACACTGCCCACAGAGACCCACACTGCCCACAGAGACCCACACTGCCCACAGAGACCCACACTGTCCACAGAGACTCACACTGCCCACAGACCCACACTGCACCACAGAGACCCACACGCCCGCACAGAGACCCACACTGCCCACAGAGGACCCACACTGCCCACAGAGACCCACACTGCCCACAGAGACCCACACTGACCCACAGACACACTGCCCACAGAGACACACACTGCCCGCAGAGACCCACACAGCCCACAGAGACCCACACTGCCCACAGAGACCCACACTGCCCACAGAGACCCACACTGCCCACAGAGAGTGACCCGCACTGCCCACAGAGAGTGACCCGCACTGCCCACAGAGAGTGACCCACACTGCCCACAGAGACCCACACTGACCACAGAGACCCACACTGCCCACAGAGAGTGACCCGCACTGCCCACAGAGAATGACCCACACTGCCCACAGAGACCCACACTGCCCACAGAGACTGACCCACACTGCCCACAGAGACCCACACTGTCCACAGAGACTGACCCACACTGCCCACAGAGACCCACACTGCCCACAGAGACCCACACGGCACACCGAGACCCACACTGTCCACAGAGACTGACCCACACTGCCCACAGAGACACACACTGCCCACTGAGACCCACACTGCCCGCAGAGACTGACCCACACTGCCCACAGAGCCCCACACTGCCCACAGAGACACCCACTGCCCACAGAGACCCACACTGCCCACAGAGACTAACACTGCCCACAGAGACCCACACTGCCCACAGTGACTGACCCACACTGCCCACAGAGACCCACACTGCCCACAGAGACTGACCCACACTGCCCACAGAGACTGACCCACACTGCCCACAGAGACCCACACTGCCCACATAGACCAACACTGCCCACAGACACCCACACTGCCCACAGAGACCCACACTGCCCACAGAGACCAACACTGCCCACAGACACCCACACTGCCCACAGAGACCCACACTGCCCACAGAGACCCACACTGTCCACAGAGACTCACACTGCCCACAGAGACCCACACTGCACACAGAGGCCCACACAGCCCACAGAGACCCACACTGCCCACAGAGACTGACCCACACTGCCCACAGAGACCCACACTGCCCACAGAGACCAACACTGCCCACAGACACCCCACACTGCCCACAGAGACCCACACTGCCCGCAGAGACACACACTGCCCACAGAGACTGACCCACACTGCCCACAGAGACCCACACTGCCCACAGAGACCAACACTGCCCACAGACACCCACACTGCCCACAGAGACCCACACTGTCCACAGAGACTCACACTGCCCACAGAGACCCACACTGCACACAGAGGCCCACACAGCGCACAGAGACCCACACTGTCCGCAGAGACCCACACTACCCACAGAGACACACACTGCCCACAGAGACCCACACTGCCCACAGAGGCCCACACTGCCCACAGAGACCCACACTGCCCACAGAGACCCACACTACCCACAGACACACTGCCCACAGAGACACACACTGCCCGCAGAGACCCACACTGCCCACAGAGACCCACACTGCCCACAGAGACCCACACTGCCCCACAGAGAGTGACCCGCACTGCCCACAGAGAGTGACCCACACTGCCCACAGAGACCCACACTGACCCACAGAGACCCACACTGCCCATAGAGAACTGACCCACAACTGCCCACAGAGACCCACACTGCCCACAGAGACTGACCCACACTGCCCACAGAGACCCACACTGTCCACAGAGACTGACCCACACTGCCCACAGAGACCCACACTGCCCACAGAGACCCACACTGCCCACAGAGACTGACCCACACTGCCCACAGAGACCCACACTGCCCACAGAGACCCACACTGCCCACAGAGACCCACACTGCCCACAGAGACCCACACTGCCCACAGAGACCCACACTGCACACAGAGACCCACACTGCACACAGAGGCCCACACAGCGCACAGAGACCCACACTGCCCACAGGGGCCCACACTGCCCACAGAGACCCACACTACCCACAGAGACACACACTGCCCACAGAGACACACACTGCCCACAGAGACCCACACTGCCCGCAGAGACCCACACTGCCCACAGAGACCCACACTGCCCACAGAGACCCACACTGCCCACAGAGACCCACACTGCCCACAGAGACCCACACTGCCCACAGAGACCCACACTGCCCACAGAGAGTGACCCGCACTGCCCACAGAGAGTGACCCACACTGCCCACAGAGACCCACACTGACCACAGAGACCCACACTGCCCATAGAGACTGACCCACACTGCCCACAGAGACCCACACTGCCCACAGAGACTGACCCACACTGCCCACAGAGACCCACACTGTCCACAGAGACTGACCCACACTGCCCACAGAGACCCACACTGCCCACAGAGACCCACACTGCCCACAGAGACTGACCCACACTGCCCACAGAGACCCACACTGCCCACAGAGACCCACACTGCCCACAGAGACCCATACTCTCTAGTGATGTTTGCAATGGTAGAGAAAAATGAGTTGAAACTGAATGGGACAGTAATTTAGGGCTTGAACTGTTTACAAAATGTGGAATGTGAGGGATGTTACTTCGACAATAATTTCCTGGTAATCCCTTTTGTGGGGATAAAGAGACCCGCTGAGTGACATCGATAATTCAGAGTGTCACGGGAGTGTCCCTTTAAGAAATGTTCTTGTCTTATCACATGGCTTCAGTGATGTCATTGTGTGGGTGGGGCTGAGCTGTGGCTCTGTGTTTTTACTTTTGTTTTTGAATTGGGAGTTAGCTGTGGCTCTGAGTTTTACTTTCGCTTTCAGTTTGAACTGGTTTTGTTCTGCACAGGTTGAAAGAAGCTTTTTTCTCTATTTGCATTTTCAAAGCTGTTTCCAGACTGCTTGGTAACTTGAAAAGAAAGACTTGTTTTCTGGAAGAGATTCAAAGCTGCTGCTTTGGAAAGGACACAAGAGCACCCAAACCAGGTCTGACTGCTGTGTGCCGGGCCACACCTTTGAAAAGGGTGTTCTGGTTTATGGGATCTTGTCATTAAATTGGAACAGCTAAAGGGAGAGTTTATTAAGGCTTATACATAGAGTACTGTAGCTGTGTGGGGTATTTATGTTGGTAGTTGATAAAACTGCTTACTGTGTGTGTTTATAAATATGTTCACTAAATTTGTAGAACATAGCTTGTTTTTGATAAAAATGCTAAAGGCCTCTGTTGCCCAAAAGGCAGGTGATAAACAGTTGTCGGTCAGGTGAACTCTTTGACATACTTTAGAGTTTTCTGAACCCTGGCCCATAACAAATTAGGGGCTTGCAGGGTAAAATTCTATCTCAATGAACTTATAGACAGTGAGGGGTGAGCATATTTGCATTTGCTTTCCAGGTGGTGCATTTCAGATTAATTAGGGAGTGTGTTGTGGACAATGGCTCTTTCAGCGTCTCAGAAGATTTTAGGGGTGGAGAAGGTCACACGCAGTATCATAAACAGAGACTAAAAAAGATTTGGCAAAAACATTGCAGTTACCATTACCTGACAAAGTAGAAAAAGAAGTAATTGTGGTGGGAGCTGAGCATTTAAAATTGCCTGAGACACAGTCAGAATCATTGGAAATTCAATTACAGATCAAGCAGCTTGAACATGAACAAGAATTAAAGCAGCTGGAATACAAAGAAAGGGAAAAATGAGAATCGCCCGAGCAGAACAAAAAGCGAGAGAAAGGGAGGTACAAATCAGAGAAAATCGGGAAGCACGGTAGCAGGGTAGCACGGTAGCATTGTGGATAGCACAATCGCTTCACAGCTCCAGGGTCCCAGGTTCGATTCCGGCTTGGGTCACTGTCTGTGCGGAGTCTGCACATCCTCCCCGTGTGTGCGTGGGTTTCCTCCCACGGTCCAAAGATGTGCAGGTTAGGTGGATTGGCCATGCTAAATTGCCCTTAGTGTCCAAAATTGCCCTTAGTGTTGGGTGGGGTTACTGGGTTATGGGGATAGGGTGGGGGTGTGGGTTTGGGTAGGGTGCTCTTTCCAAGAGCCAGTGTAGACTCGATGGGCCGAATGGCCTCCTTCTGCACTGTAAATTCTATGTAAAAAGAAAAGGAGAAAGAAAGGGAAAAAAAGAGAGACTTTGAACTTCAGAAAATGGCCATGAAACATGACAGTCATTTAAAATTGGCGGATGTAAAGGGAAACATACAATTGGATGATAGTGATGAGGATAAAGAGAAAGAACGTCACAGTCAAAGGCTTGGTGGGGATCTCTTTCAATATGTCTAAGCATTGCCAAGGTTTGATGAGAAGGAGGTAGAAGCTTTTTTCATTTCATATCCTGGGGGGGAGATTTGCTAGTGCTCTTCGGGGGGGGTTTAAACTAATTCAGCAGGGGGATGGGAACCTAAATTGTAGTCCCAGTATACAGGATGTTGAGAGTAGTGAGGTCAGGGATAGGGTTAAAAGTTCGAAAGAGGGAACCGGCAAGCAAGACGCTGGTTTGAAGTGTGTCTACTTCAACGCCAGGAGCATCCGGAATAAGGTGGGTGAGCTTGCAGCATGGGTTGGTACCTGGGATCTCGATGTTGTGGCGATTTCGGAGACATGGGTAGAGCAGGGACAGGAATGGTTGTTGCAGGTTCCAGGATTTAGATGTTTCTGTAAGAACAGAGAAGATGGTAAAAGAGGGGGGGAGGGATTGTTAATCAAGGAAAGTATTACGGCGGAAGAAAGGACATTTGAGGACTCGTCTACTGAGGTAGTATGGGCCGAGGTTAGGAACAGGAGAGGAGAGGTCACCCTGTTGGGAGTTGTCTATAGACCTCCGAATAGTTCCAGAGATGTAGAGGAAAGGATAGCAAAGATGATTCTCGACAGGAGCGAGAGTAACAGGGTAGTTGTTATGGGGGACTTCAACTTTCCAAATATTGACTGGAAACACTATAGTTCTATAGATGGGTCAGTTTTTGTGCAGTGTGAGCAGGAGGGTTTTCTGACACAGTATGTAGACAGGCCAACAAGGGGCGAGGCCACATTGGATTTGGTACTGGGTAATGAACCCGGCCAGGTGTTAGATTTAGATGTAGGTGAGCCCTTTGCTGATGGTGATCACAATTCGGCTATGTTTACTTTAGCGATGGGCAGGGATAGGTATATACCGCAAGGCAAGAATTATAGCTGGGGGAAAGGCAATTATGATGCTATTCAGCAAGATTTAGGATGTATAGGATGGGGAAGGAAACTGCAGGGGATGGGTACAATCGAAATGTGGAGCTTTTTCAAGGAACAGCTACTGCGTGTCCTTGATAAGTATGTACCTGTCAGGCAGGGAGGAAGTTGACGAGCAAGGGAACCGTGGTTTACTAAGGAAGTTGAAGCACTTGTCAAGAGGAAGAAGAAGGCTTACGTTAGGATGAGACATGAAGGCTCAGTTAGGGCATTTGAGAGTTACAGGTTAGCCAGGAAGGACCTGAAGGGAGAGTTAAGAAGTGCGAGGAGAGGACATGAAAAGTCGTTGGCGGATAGGATCAAGGAAAACCCTAAGGCTTTCTATAGGTATATCAGGAACAAAAGAATGACTCGAGTAAGATTAGGCCCAATCAAGGGTAGTCGTGGAAAGTTGTGTGTGGAATCAGAGGAGATAGGGGAAGTGTTAAATGGATATTTTTCATCAGTGTTTACACTGGAGAATGACAATGTTGTCGAGGAGAATACTCAGGTACAGTCGACCAGGCTAGATGGGATTGAGGTTCACAAGGAGGAGGTGTTAGCAATTTTGGAAAGTGTAAAAATAGATAAGTCCCCTGGGCCAGATGGGATTTATCCTAGGATTCTCTGGGAAGCCAGGGAGGAGATTGCAGAGCCTTTGTCCTTGATCTTTATGTCATCTTTGTCGACAGGAATAGTGCCGGAAGACTGGAGGATAGCAAATGTTGTCCCCTTGTTCAAGAAGGGACGTAGAGACAACCCTGGTAATTATAGACCTGTGAGCCTTACTTCGGTTGTGGGTAAAATGTTGGAAAAGGTTATAAGAGATAGGTTTTATAATCATCTTGAAAAGAACAAGTTGATTAGCGATACTCAACACAGTTTTGTGAAGGGTAGGTCATGCCTCACAAACCTTATTGAGTTTTTTGAGAAGGTGACCAAACAGGTGGATGAGGGTAAAGGTTGATGTGGTGTATATGGATTTCAGTAAGGCGTTTGATAAGGTTCCCCACGGTAGGCTATTGCAGAAAATACGGAAGTATGGGATTGAAGGTGATTTAGCGGTTTGGATCAGTAATTGGCTAGCTGAAAGAAGACAGAGGGTGGTGGTTGATGGCAAATGTTCATCCTGGAGTTCAGTTACTAGTGGTGTACAGCAAGGATCTGTTTTGGGGCCACTGCTGTTTGTCATTTTTATAAATGACCTGGAAGTGGGTGTAGAAGGATGGGTTAGTAAATTTACAGATGACACAAAGGTCGGTGGAGTTGTGGATAGTGCTATAGGTTACAGAGGGACATAGATAAGCTGCAGAGCTGGGCTGAGAGGTTGCAGATGGAGTTTAATGCGGAAAAGTGTGAGGTGGTTCACTTTGGAAGGAGTAACAGGAATGCAGAGTACTGGGCTAATGGCAAGATTCTTGGTAGTGTAGATGAACAGAGAGATCTCGGCATCCAGGTACATAAATCCCTGAAAGTTGCCACCCAGGTTAATAGGGCTGTTAAGAAGGCATATGGTGTGCTAGCCTTTATCAGTAGGGGGATTGAGTTTCGGAGCCACGAGGTCATGCTGCAGCTGTACAAAACTCTGGTGCGGCCGCACCTGGAGTACTGCGTGCAGTTCTGGTCACCACATTATAGGAAGGATGTGGAAGCTTTGGAATGGGTTCAGAGGAGATTTACTAGGATGTTGCCTGGTATGGAGGGAAGGTCTTACGAGGAAAGGCTCAGGGACTTGAGGTTGTTTTCGTTAGAGAGGAGAAGGCTGAGAGGTGACTTAATAGAGACATATAAGATAGTCAGAGGGTTAGATAGGGTGGACAGTGAGAGTCTTTTTCCTCGGATGGTGATGACCAACACGAGGGGACATAGCTTTAAATTGAGGGGTGATAGATATAGGACAGATGTCAGAGGCAGTTTCTTTACTCAGAGAGTAGTAGGGGTGTGGAACGCCCTGCCTGCAATAGTAGTAGACTCGCCAACTTTAAGGGCATTTAAGTGGTCACTGGATAGACATATGGATGAAAATGGAATAGTGTAGGTCAGATAGGCTTCAGATGGTTTCACAGGTCGGCGCAACATCGAGGGCCGAAGGGCCCGTACTGCGCTGTAATGTTCTATGTTCTATGTTCTATTTGAGAAGGTGGCTAAACAAATGAAATGGCCACAGGACATAGGGGTATTACTGATTCAAACAAAGCTGGTAGGTAGGGTTAGTGAAGTGTTTGCATCACTATCAGAGGAGGTATCTGGGACATATAAGGAGGTGAAAAAATCCATCTTTGGTGCATATGAACTGGTGCCTGAAGCCTACAGACAAAGGTTTAGAAATTTAAGGAAAGAACCTGGTCAAACATACATGGACTTTGAAAGGGTCAAACAGAGAAACTTTGATAGGTGGGTAAGGGCTTTGAAAATAGACCAAATGTATGAAGCTCTCAGATAAATTATACTTTTGGAGGAGATTAAAAATTCAATTCCTGATGCAGTGGGAACTCATGTGGAAGAGCAGAGGGTTAAAACAGCAAGATTATCAGCAGAATTGGTAGATGATCATGAATTAGTTCATAAATCAAAGCTTGGTTTCTGACATCAGTTTCAGCCTGTGAGGGATAGAAACTGGGGACATGAGAAATACTCAAGTGGTAAAGGTAATCTGATGGGAGATAATGAGAGTGTATCTCAGATTAAAAAAGAAATCCAGGAGGGTGGAAGAGACATGAAAGATTTCAAATGTTTTCACTGTAATAAACTAGGCCATGTAAAGTCACAGTGTTGGTGGTTGAAGAAAAGTACTGGGAAGGCTGATGTGGTAAAACAGGATAAGACAGTGGGGTTTGTTAAAGTGGTAAAGGAAAGCCCAAGTGAAGTGAAGGAGGTGCAAAAGATTGTACAGCCTGATCAAGAGGTGATTGATAAGAAGGTGCCAGATGTCTTTAAATAATTTACTTGTGTGGGTAAAGTTTACTCATGTGTATCAGAAGAAGCAGGTAAAGAAGTCACAATTTTAAGAGATACAGGAGCTAGTCAATCTTTAATGGTAAGAGATGAGGAATTATGTAGTTTGGGAAGAATATTGCCAGAAAAGCTGGTAATATGTGGAATTCAGGGTGAGAGGAGTAGTGTTCAATTATATAAGATAAGGTTGGAAACTCCAGTGAAGAGTGGTGTAGTGGCAGTAGGAGTTGTCATAATATCCACTCATGTATATCATTAGATGCAGACAGGCAGTGATTGACACACAGGATAACCAATGAACACACACGACACAGAACAACCAATCACCAGACAGGCCACCACCACTATAAAGCCCACAGGGCATTAAGACTATCTCTCTCCCACAGGACATGGCTAGGGAGATAGTCACAGTACACAGGCCAATGAACATCATCACCATGTGGTAGAGAGCTCGACTGGTCAAGCTAGTAGGAGGTTATCAGTTAGATTTATAGAGTGGCAACCCACAGCAGCCTATGTACAGCAATCAACAGGTTCAATAAAACAGTGTTGGACCATCTCCTGGGTCGGAAGCCTGTTTCTAGTTTCACTGCACCCAGTTGCAGTCGATGTTAGACCAACTCAGATAACACATCATGGTACCAGAGAGCTATTAACTCTAACGAACCTACCTCGAGTGAATCTGCAACGATCAGCACACACCCATCCAGCGGCATGGAAAAGATCCAACCTCCTCCGCAACTCCGGATCTCCGGCAACCTCGGAGCCAACTGGAAAGTCTTCAAACAGAATTTCCCCCTGTATATCGAGGCCTCCGACCTCGAGGCAGCATCGGATGCCCGAAAGCTCGCAATGTTCCTGTCGACTGCGGGGGACCATGCCATCCACACAGACTAAGTTCAAGACGGTTCTGCTGCAATTCGACAGCCACTGCGACATTGAGGTGAATGAGAGCTTTGAACGGTACATCTTCCAACAGAGGCTTCAGGGTAAGGATGAACCTTTTCAGTCCTTCTTGACCCATCGCCGCAATCTAGCGCAGTCATGTAATTATGACGGCTGATTCCATGATCCGGGATCAGATCATTTTAGGGGTCCAGTCCGACTCCCTGTGGGAGCAGCTCCTCAAAATCAAACAGTTGACCGTCTCCATCGCCATGAAAACGTGCATTGTCCAGGAGCATGCCAGGAATTGTTACTCCTGCATCAGGGCTGCAGAAACTGCAAAACTAGCCTCCCACAAGGCAGAAAGGGTGCAGGCCATCGCAAAAATGCAAGGCCTGAGCATCGATGAGAGTGGCCATTTCGCTCGCTTTACCCGGATCCCTACGCATGCGCGCCACGACCAGGTGGACAAGGAGGACGAAGACCCTAATGTGCATGTGCGATGGCGCGCAGAACGCGCTGACGTCAGCGTCATGACGTGTCCAAATTGTGGCTCCGCCCATTTAAAGCGGCAATGTCCCTAGCCAAAGGAAGGCGATGCCTACAGTGTGGAAAGCCTGGGCATTACGCAGGTGGAGCGGACCTTATGCAGGTCCGCTCCACCGACGAACAGCCAGAGATCCCAGCTGCAGCACAGACCTGTCCGCTGCGTACAACAAGGCATGCAGGATTCGGATCCCGACAGTCCAACGGACCCCGATGCTGACTGCCTTGAGCCTCCATCCTGGGTGGGCATAATCACCACGCGCGAGCTGGCCTCCACCGCGCCTGCAAACCGCCTTTCAATCCTCACTGTGGATCCTGGCGATGAGTGGTGTGCTATCATCACGGTCAACCAGTCTCGCATCCGATTTAAATTGGACACTGGCGCATCTGCAAACCTCATATCACAGTCGGACCTCGACAGCATCCAAGACCAACTTAGCATTCTTCCACCAGCCTACCAGCTCCTTGACTACAATGGCAATGCCATAGCTGCCAGTGGATCGTGTCAGCTAGGTGTATCTCACAACGCAGTCAAAGTGATGTTACGATTCAAGATCGTCCGGCCTGACAAGGCATCCCTGCTCGGTGCTTGCCCATGCAAACTCCTAAATCTGGTCCAGCGCGTCCATGCCATGTCCTCGACACCGGCGACTGCCTCGCCCAATGCGAATCTCCAGGCTGACATTCTCACGCAATACCACAACATGTTTGATGGAATGGGCATATCGTTACAAAATATTGCTCAAACCGAATGCCACCCCAGTCATCTATGCACCACGCAGGGTGCCGGCTCCTCTCAAGGATCGTCTGAAAACGCAGCTACGAGAGCTCCAAGATCAGGATATTATTTCAAAGGTCACGGAACCAACAGACTGGGTCAGCTCCAAGGTCTGCGTCAAGAAGCCCTCTGGTGAACTCGGCATTCGCATCGGTCCCAAAGACCTGAATCGCAACATCATGCGCGAGCGCTACCCGATCCCAAAGTGTGAAGAGTTAGCCTGTGAGATGGCTCATGCCAAATTCTTTACCAAGCTGGACGCCTCCCGTGGGTTCTGGCAGATACAGCTGGACGAGTTCAGTCGGAAGCTGTGCACGTTTAACACTCCGTTCGGCAGGTATTGCTACAACCGCATGCCTTTTGGTATCATATCAGCTTCCGAAGTATTTCATCGCATAATGGAGCAAATGATGGAGGGCATCGAGGGGGTGCAAGTCTATGTGCAAGATGTGACTATCTGGTCCACAACACCCGAGGATCACATCGCTCGCCTCAAACAGGTTTTCCAGAGGATTAATGAAAACGGCCTCCAGCTCAACAGGGCCAAATGCTCATTTGGTAGGTCCGCTATCAAGTTTCTGGGTGACCACATTTCACAGCAGGGTGTGCAACCTGACGCTGACAAGGTGCTGGCAATCAATGTCAAGAAGATCCCAGAGGACAAAAAGGCGGTCCTCCGTTTCCTCGGGATGGTGAATTTTCTCAGGAAATTCATTCCCAGCACAGCCCTCCGGCATCTCGTAAAAAAGTCGACAGTGTTCCAGTGGCTTCCTGCACATCAAGCGGAGTGGCTTGAGCTGAAGGCGAAGCTCACCACAGCCACAGTACTGGCATTCCTTGACCAAACCAAGGATACCAAGATATCCTGACGCAAGCCAGGATGGCATTGGGGCGGTGCTCCTCCAGCGAGACGACTCCTCGTCCTGGGCTCCAGTGGCATACGCCTCCAGGGCCATGACTCAGACTGAACAACGGTATGCCCAGATCGAAAAGGAGTGCTTGGGTCTCCTGACAGGAATAGTCAAGTTTCATGACTACGTATACGGTCTGCCAAAGTTCACGGTGGAAACAGACAACAGGCCTTTAGTCCACATAATCCAAAAGGATTTAAATGACATGACACCTCGGCTGCAGCGAATTCTTCTTCGTCTCCGCCGATATGACTTTGAACTCGTCTACACACCAGGTAAGGAGTTGATCATCGCGGATGCCCTATCCCGATCCGTCACCACGCTGTGTGAACAGGGCGACTTCATTCGCCACATTGAGGCACAGGTGCAGTTGTGTGCCTGCAACCTCCCAGCCACTGATGAACGAGTTATACAAATACTCAAAGAAACTGCCAAAGATCCCCTACTGCAGCTCGTGATGCAGCACCTCGCCCATGGCTGGCAAAAGGGGCAGTGCCCCAGTTCTTCAACGTTAAGGACGAGCTGACGGTTGTTGAGGGGATCCTTCTTAAACTAGATAGAATCGTCATTCCCCAAAGCATGCAAAATATGGTGCTCAGACAGATCCATGAGGGTCACCTGGGGGTCGAGAAATGTCGACGCAGAGCTCAGCAGGCAGTTTACTGGCCTGGCATCAGCCAGGACGTTCCCAACACAGTCTTCAACTGCACAACATGCCCGAAGTTTCAACCAGCTCAGCCCAAGGAAATGCTGCAACAGCACGAGATCGTGACCTCTCCATGGTCCAAGGTGGGGATAGGCCTCTTTCACGCAAATGGGCGTGATTATGTGCTCCTGGTCGACTACTTCTCCAGCTACCCGGAAGTGTCGGACCTCACGTCCAAGTCCATCATCAAAGCCTGCAAAGAGACGTTTGCCAGGCATGGGATACCACTCACAGTACTGAGTGTTTCGACAGCCAAGAGTGGTCCGACTTTTCACGATCCTACCACTTTAGTCGTATCACATTCAGTCCCCATTACCCGCAATCAAACGGGAAGGCCGAGAAAGGGGTCCATATTGTCAAGCGGTTGCTGTGCAAGGCTGCAGACTCATCCTCGGATTTCAACCTGGCGCTATTGGCATACAGGGCAACCCCTCTGCCGACTGGTTTGTCTCCGGCGCAGTTGCTCATGAACCGCAACCTGAGGACGACTGTTCCAGCCATCCATGTTCCAGACCTTGACCACCTCACGGTGCTGCAGAAGGTGCAGCGATCCAGGGACCAGCAAAAGATCACGTATGATGCTCATGCCACGGATCTGCCTGCGCTGGCTCCAGACAATTCTGCTGCCTGAGGGAGGTTGGTCAGCCCCAGCTGTTGTCGTCAGACAGGCTGCTCCCAGGTCTTTCGTTGTCCAAATGGCCGATGGCTCCATTCTACGGTGCAACAGGAGGGCGCTGCGTAAAGTTCCCTGGCCACCACCTGACCGCACTTCTCCGCATGTCATCATGCCTCCTCCGGACATCTTGCACCACGAGGCCACCGATCTGGCAGTGATCCCGCCTGTCCACGTGGCCACCGATCTGGCAGCCATCCCGCCTATCCACGTGGCCACGGATCTGGCAGCCATCCCGCCTGTCCACGTGGCCACCGATCTGGCAGCCATCCCGCCTGTCCACAAGGCCACCGATCTGGCAGCGTATCCGCCTGTCCACAAGGCCACCGATCTGGCAGCCATCCCGCCTGTCCACGTGGCCACCGATCTGGCAGCCATCCCGCCTGGCCACGAGGCCACCGATCTGGCAGCCATCCCGCCTGTCCACGAGGCCACCGATCTGGCAGTGATCCCGCCTGTCCACAAGGCCACCGATCTGGCAGTGATCCCGCCTGTCCACAAGGCCACCGATCTGGCAGCCATCCCGCCTGTCCACAAGGCCACCGATCTGGCAGCCATCCCGCCTGTCCACAAGGCCACCGATCTGGGAGCCATCCCGCCTGTCCACGAGGCCACCGATCTGGCAGCCATCCCGCCTGTCCACGTGGCCACCGATCTGGCAGCCATCCCGCCTGTCCACAAGGCCACCGATCTGGCAGCCATCCCGCCTGTCCACAAGGCCACCGATCTGGCAGCCATCCCACCTGTCCACATGGCCACCGATCTGGCAGCCATCCCGCCTGTCCACGTGGCCACCGATCTGGCAGCCATCCCGCCTGTCCACGTGGCCACCGATCTAGCAGCGAATCCGCCTGTCCACGTGGCCACCGATCTGGCAGCATATCCGCCTGTCCACGTGGCCACCGATCTGGCAGCCATCCCGCCTGTCCACGTGGCCACCGATCTGGCAGCCATCCCGCCTGTCCACAAGGTCACCGATCTGGCAGCCATCCCGCCTGTCCACGTGGCCACCGATCTGGCAGCCATCCCGCCTGTCCACGTGGCCACCGATCTGGCAGCCATCCCGCCTGTCCACGTGGCCACCGATCTGGCAGCCATCCCGCCTGTCCACGTGGCCACCGATCTGGCAGCCATCCCGCCTGTCCACGTGGCCACCGATCTGGCAGCCATCCCGCCTGTCCACGTGGCCACCGATCTGGCAGCGTATCCGCCTGTCCACGTGGCCACCGATCTAGCAGCGAATCCGCCTGTCCACGAGGCCACCGATCTGGCAGCCATCCCGCCTGTCCACGTGGCCACCGATCTGGCAGCCATGCCTCTTGTCCAAGTGCCGGCGTCCCCCCCTCCACCTCTGCGGCGATCGACAAGAATTTGTCGCCCATCACAAAGACTGAATCTATAGACTTAAATCTTGTAAATTTTGTTCAGTTTGCTCTGTATCTGCACGATAGACGCCTTCCCATGTCCATTGTTCATTCATTCCCCACTTGTACATAGTTATGCATACAGCCACGTTCCAAAATTTATTTTAAAAGGGGGAGATGTCATAATATCCACTCATGTGTATCATGAGATGCAGACAGGCAGTGATTGATACACATGAACCAATGAACACACACAACACAGAACAACCAATCACCAGACAGGACACCACCATTATAAAGCCCACAGGGCATTAAGGCTCCCCCTCTCTCACAGGACACGGCTAGGGAGATAGTCACAGTGCACAGGCCAATGAACATCATCACCATGTGGTAGAGAGCTAGTCTAGTCAAGCCAGTAGGAGGTTATCAGTTAAGTTAATAGAGTGTCAACACACAGCAGATTATGTACAGCAATCAACAGGTTCAATAAAACAGTGTTGGACCATCTCCTGTGTCAGAAGCCTGTTTCTCGTTTTACTGCATCCAGTTGCAGTCGATGTTAGACCAGCACAGATAACACATCAGGAGTAATACAGAAACTGTCTTGTCCATGAATACAGAATATCTTGGGTAATGATATAGCTGGATTGCAGGTGGGAGTGATGCCTACTGTGGTTGATAAGCGAGTGTAAAATCAGAAACTGAATTGTTGAAGGATGAGTATCCTGGGATTTACCCGGATTGTGTCGTAACAAGGTCGCAAAGTCACAGGTTAAGACAAGAGGAGAAATCAGAGAGTGAAGATAAAGTTGAAGTGCCATTATCAGAAACGATTTTTGATCAGATGGTTGGAAAAGAACAGGTGGAGGATGAGGCGGATATTTTTAGTTCAGGAAAATTGGCGGAGTTACAACAGAAAGATATGGAAATAAAACAGATGTATCAGAAAGCATACACGGAAGAGGAATCTGAGAGTATACCAGTGTGTTATTACGGTAAAAGTGTTGTCTTGATAAGAAAATGGAGACCTTTACATATGCAGGCAGATGAAAAGTGGGCAGAAGTTCATCAAGTAATATTGCCAGCAGGGTACAGAAAGGGGGTGTTGCAAGTTGCACATGAGGTACCAGTGGGAGGCCATTTGGGAATCAGGAAAACTCAAGCTAAAATACCAAAATATTTTTATTGACCTGGACTACTAAAGGTGTACTTAAATTAAGTGATAGGGAAACCTCAAGCAGTGATAAAACCAGCGCCCTTAATACTCACTCCAGCATTTGAGGAACCTTTTACAATGGTCCTAATCGATTACTTAGGATCACTTCCTAAAACAAAAAGTGGGAATCAATATCTTTTGACTATAATGGATGTGTCTACTAGGTTTCCAGAGGCCATTCCAGTACATAATATCACAGCTAAAAAGAATGTGGAGGAGGTACTTAAATTCTTTACTAGATATGGACTACCCACAGAAATACAATTGGTTCAAGGATCAAATTTTACCTCAAAGTTATTCAAAGAAGTTATGGATAGCTCAGGATTAAAACAATTTAAATGAACTGCGTACAATCCAGAAATGTGATGAAACGGGTAGCGGACAAGAAATCCAAAGTTCGTAGTTTTGCCGGTGGAGATAAAGTTTTAGTATTGTTACCAGTGGTAGGTGAACCTTTAAAAACAAGGTTTTGTGGACCTTATCAGATTGAAAGGAAATTAAGTGAGGTGAATTATGTGGTAAAAACACCAGATAGAAGAAAAACTCACCGCGTGTGTCATGTGAATATGCTTAAAAGATATTTTGAAAGGGAAGGAGAGCAAATGGAGGAGGTTTTAATGATTCTAACTCAAAGTGATGAACCAAATCCAGATGACTGTGAATTTGACATACCTCAAATTAAATTGGAAAAGAAGGATGGTCTTAAAAATTGGGATATATTGTTAAGTTACCTTCCAGAGGAAAAATGGACTGACCTGAAAGAGTTATTGATATCACATGGGCAAGTTTGTGGAGATAAATTGGAAAGTACTAAAATGGCTATACATGATGTAGATGTGGGAAATGCTGTTCCAATTAAACAACATCCATATAAACTTAACCCTTTAAAATTTACACAGGTTAACAAAGAGATTGAAAGTATGCTTAAAAATGGCATAATTGAAGGCAGCCAATGGAGCTCACCCATAGTGATGGTACCAAAACCAGACGGTACCCAACAGTTGTGTGTGGACTTTCGAAAGGTTAATGCGGTTACAAGAACGGACTCTTATCCTATCCCACGTTTGGAGGGTTGCATTGAGAAGGTGGGACAATCCACTTTTATTTCCAAACTGGATTTACATAAAGGTTACTGGCAAGTACCTTTATCCGAAAGGGCGAAGGAGATTTCAGCTTTTGTGACTCCAGATGGTATATACCAATTCAAAATTATGCCATTTGGTATGAAAAACGCCCCAGCCACATTTCAACAGTTAACTAACAAAGTTGTTTCAGGATTACCCAATTGTGTGGTATACATCGACGATCTGGTAATTTTTAGCCAGACATGGACAGAACATTTGAAGCATCTGATGGAGTTATTCGATCGACTTCAAGAGGCGGGTTTGGTGATAAACCGAGCCAAAAGTGAATTTGGAAAAGCCCAAGTCACTTTCTTGGGCCATACAATCGGACAGGGCCGAATGCTCCCATGGGATGTGAAAACAAAAGTTATCAGGGAGTTTCCAATACCCTCGACACAAAGGGAAATAATGCGATTTCTTGGCATGAGTGAATTTTATCGAGAATTTGTGCCAAATTTTAGCAGTGTGGTCGCTCCTCTGACGGACTTGCTGAGGAAGCATTGCAAATTTCAGTGGACAGTGGAGTGTCAACAGGCATTTGACGGCTGAAAGACTGTGTTAACCAATGCTCCTGTGTTGGAGAATTACAAGGGACTCTGTGATCAGATTGAACTAAAGTATCTGACTTTAAAGAGAAATGCTGAGGCGTAGAGAAATGGATGGATCGTTCAGAGACCTTCTTGTTCAAAGAGACTGTCAATCAAAAGGGATTCCAGTTGGAGGAAGATGAAATAAAATGGACAATGTTATTATAAATGTTTGCATGTTTTGTGTTGTGAAACGAGAAAGTATTTTACTGTTTGTTTTTCTGAAAGGAAAGTGAAAAGGCGAAAAATGAAACCATCTAGAAGTTGATGGTTTGGGCAGCACTGTAGCACAAGTGGATAGCACTGTGTCTTCACAGCGCCAGGGTCTCAGGTTCGATTCCCCGCTGGGTCACTGTCTGTGAGGTGTCTGCACGTTCTCCCCGTGTCTGCGTGGGTTTCCTCCGGGTGCTTCGGTTTCCTCCCACAGTCCAAAGACATGCAGGTTAGGTGGATTGGCCATGCTAAATTTCCCTTAGTGTCCAAAAAGGTTAGGAGGGGTTATTGGGTTACAGGGATAGGGAGGAGGTGAGGGCTTGGTGGGTCGGTTCAGACTCGATGGGCCAAATGGCTTCCTTCGGCACTGTATGTTCTATGTTTATTTTTTTTCTTGGGGGGGGAGGTGTCATGTGAGAGTACCTTTAAGAAATGAATGTTTATCAAATAGCTTCAGTGATGTCAGAGTGTGGGTGGAGCTGAACTGTGACTCTACTTTTACTTACGCTTTGAGCAAAAAAGCTGGTGTATGTCTGTGTTTTACTTTCCTTTTCAGAGTTGAAGAAGCTGCATTCACAGCAAGAAGGTGCATTGATCTCTCTCTGCAATCTAAAGACTCTCCAGATCATTTGAGGATTTCAAAGTAATACCTGGCTCTGTGGAGAATTTAAACCTGCTGTCTTTCTGTAAAAAGGGTATTTTGGTCTTATGGATGTTGTTAGGAAAGTTATGAAGGGTTACTTATCGAATATTGTATCTGTGGGGATTATTGGTGTTGGTAGTTGTGAAGATGTTCACTGTGAGTTTATAATGTGTTAACTGGATTCATAAATAAACATGGTTTTGTTTTAAAAGTACTTTAGATCTCTGTTGCATCATACCTGTACAGAGGGCCATGTGCTCCCCATACCACAATCTATTAAAATTTGTGGGTCAGGTGAACTCCATGATACACTTTGGGGTTCTCTAAACCCTGGCCCATAACAGGTGTGAGAGCGGAGTGGAAAACAGCTGGAGGATAGAATCCCAGGGGAATGTAGGAAAGCACAATGTGCCATCAGCAACAGTGGTCATTCAGTGATTCTCCCTCATTAGAAATAGGTCTGAGGGTTCCCTCACTTGGTCTTTGTGTAAAAACAGAGATGGACAGGGAAGTACAATTCATGAAGCCTGGAAAGCGAGTTGGGGCCAGAGAGAAAGGGAGCTGGGGGTAAACTGCGCCAAATATGTGTCCAAAGATGTGCGGGTTAGGTGGATTGGCCATGCTAAATTGCCCGTAGAGTCCTAATAAAAGTAAGGTTAAGGGGGGGTTGTTGGGTTACGGGTATAGGGTGGATACGTGGGTTTGAGTAGGGTGATCATGGCTCGGCACAACATTGAGGGCCGAAGGGCCTGTTCTGTGCTGTACTGTTCTATGTTCTATGTTCTACCCACAGATAAGGAGCAGCAAAGACTCAGGGTGAATGCAAGAGCGAGAGGTAGTGAGAGGGGAGTCAGAGAGAGAGAGAGAGAGATCGGGACCCTGAGGGTTAACTGCGCCAAAAACCCACAGATAGAAAGGTGGCAGATTCAAAGAGCAAGAGAGAGAGATGGAGCAGAGCATGAGGGAGACAACAGGAGTGTGAGATTGAGAGACCGAGATAGAGAGAAAGAACAGAGACATAGAGGACAGACTGTGAGAGGGAGAGGAAACCTGAGGGAAACAAAGTCAAAGACCCACAGATAAAGAGACAGCAGTGAATCAGAGAGCATGAGAGAGAGGCAGAGAGAGAGTGCCTACAGAAGTGGGACACAGAGAGAGGGCCTAAGGAAGTCAGCAAGAGTGATATAGAGGAAGAGTGAGATAGGGAGAGAGAGAGAGAGCCTGACAGAGTCAGAGAGAGATAGAAGGGGTGGGGGGTGGATGTAATATTCAGGGATATCAGCATGACATCACCAGAATTTACATCTGTCATGCGATCCAATCTTTGCTTCACTTTTACTTTGAGCAAACCACACACTCACTCACTCTCACAGCTCTGATTCCTTCAAGCATTATCCCTCTGAGTAACTGTTCCCATGTGCCTAGTCTAAATAAATGAACCAATAACATGTTTAACCAGCCCCTTAGGAGTGATTAAAACCCTGTGCCTTGTCATGTAACTAGTCCCACGGTATTGTATCTTTATAATAATATGGCATGGTGATCAGCGAAGGTCAGACAGGGGCAACAAGATTATGTACAGGTACGGCACTGTGAGCAGCCTTCGACACTCGATGATTTGGTCAGACTGACTGAGTTGACAGCGTCGAGTTAGTGCTGAAGTAAAGAGTTGAAAAGCAGATGGGTCACTCGTGGTGAGCACGTGGCCTGTTAATTCCGTGAGTGGGACAGTGCATCAAGAGTTTACTTTAGTCAGGAAAGGCGAGTGACCAGGTTGGATGATGGCTCGATAGGGAGCGAGGGATAGTCTAACAACCAAAAACAGATAGATCGGGCCAGAGAAGGTTGTGATTATTGACGGGCGACTTTGAGAGCTGCTGAACATTAAATTTTGAAAAAACGTGAAGGTGACATTACTCCCTGGGTATTCCCGCCATAACTTGTCTTCCTGGATGGAGCTACAGAAAAGTGCGGAAAAGAGGCTACAACAAAAGAGGCATTATAGAAGGAAGGAGGTTCAAGGGGATATTGTCAGGATATCCATCCCTAGTTTGATCTGGGATGTAGTGGACAGGCTATCCAGATTCCAAATGTTTAAACAGCGTACAGAGCTCTGCTTTGTAGATTCAGCTGTGTCTGAATCAGACAAGCATGCCATAAAAATTCACCTTCAATCGGGAATGAAGGGCCTACACAGGTTGAACACATCAAGATTAACAGCAGAAGACCTAAAGGAACCCCAGAGGAGATGGACTATGTTGGAATATCGGTTCAGAATCAGGGTAAAGTTGCGCATTCATCAACTCGAGTTCCTTTTGACAGCAGCCTACAGAATCCCTAGACCCCTTCATCAGCAGGTACAAAGAAAAGGGTTTGTGCTGTGAATTTTCAAATGCAGGGCTTGCGGACAGAATTGTTGAGTTGGTGATTGCATAAGAACAGAGAAGATGGTAAAAGAGGGGGGGGTGTGGCATTGTTAATCAAGGAAAGTATTACGGCGGTGGAAAGGACGCTTGAGGACTCGTCTACTGAGGTAGTATGGGCCGAGGTTAGGAACAGTAGAGGAGAGGTCACCCTGTTGGGAGTTGTCTATAGACCTCCGAATAGTTCCAGAGATGTAGAGGAATGGATTGCAAAGATGATTCTCGACAGGAGCGAGAGTAACAGGGTAGTTGTTATGGGGGACTTCAACTTTCCAAATATTAACTGGAAATACAATAGTTCGAGTACTATAGATGGGTCAGTTTTTGTGCAGTGTGTGCAGGAGGGTTTTCTGACACAGTATGTAGACAGGCCAACAAGGGGCGAGGCCACATTGGATTTGGTACTGGGTAATGAACCCGGCCAGGTGTTAGATTTAGATGTAGGTGAGCACTTTGGTGATAGTGATCACAACTCGGTTATGTTTACTTTAGCAATGGGCAGGGATAGGTATATACCGCAAGGCAAGAATTATAGCTGGGGGAAAGGCAATTATGATGCTATTCGACAAGATTTAGGATGTATAGGATGGGGAAGGAAACTGCAGGGGATGGGTACAATCGAAATGTGGAGCTTTTTCAAGGAACAGCTACTGCGTGTCCTTGATAAGTATGTACCTGTCAGGCAGGGAGGAAGTTGTCGAGCAAGGGAACCGTGGTTTACTAAGGAAGTTGAAGCACTTGTCAAGAGGAAGAAGAAGGCTTACGTTAGGATGAGACATGAAGGCTCAGTTAGGGCACTTGAGAGTTACAAGTTAGCCAGGAAGGACCTAAAGGGAGAGTTAAGAAGAGCGAGGAGAGGACACGAAAAGTCGTTGGCGGATAGGATCAAGGAAAACCCTAAGGCTTTCTATAGGTATATCAGGAACAAAAGAATGACTAGAGTAAGATTAGGGCCAATCAAGGATAGTAGTGGAAAGTTGTGTGTGGAATCAGAGGAGATAGGGGAAGCATTAAATGGATATTTTTCATCAGTGTTTACACTGGAGAAAGACAATGTTGTCGAGGAGAACACTCAGGTTCTGTCGACCAGGCTAGATGGAATTGAGGTTCAAAAGGAGGAGGTGTTAGCAATTTTAGAAAATGTCAAAATAGGTAAGTCCCCTGGGCCAGATGGGATTTATCCTAGGATTCTCTGGGAAGCCAGGGAGGAGATTGCAGAGCCTTTGTCCTTGATCTTTATGTCGTCTTTGTCGACAGGAATAGTGCCGGAAGACTGGAGGATAGCAAATGTTGTCCCCTTGTTCAAGAAGGGGAGTAGAGACAACCCTGGTAATTATAGACCTGTGAGCCTTACTTCGGTTGTGGGTAAAATGTTGGAAAAGGTTATAAGAGATAGGGTTTATAATCATCTTGAAAAGAACAAGTTGATTAGCGATACTCAACACGGTTTTGTGAAGGGTAGGTCATGCCTCACAAACCTTATTGAGTTTTTTGAGAAGGTGACCAAACAGGTGGATCAGGGTAAAGCTGTTGATGTGGCGTATATGATTTCAGTAAGGCGTTTGATAAGGTTCCCCACGGTAGGCTATTGCAGAAAATAAGGAAGTATGGGATTGAAGGTGATTTAGCGGTTTGGATCAGTAATTGGCGAGCTGAAAGAAGACAGAGGGTGGTGGTTGATGGCAAATGTTCATCCTGGAGTTCAGTTACTAGTGGTGTACCGCAAGGATCTGTTTTGGGGCCACTGCTGTTTGTCATTTTTATAAATGACCTGGAAGAGGGTGTAGAAGGATGGGTTAGTAAATTTGCAGATGACACGAAGGTCGGTGGAGTTGTGGATAGTGCTGAAGGATGTTATAGGATACAGAGGGACATAGATAAGCTGCAGAGCTGGGCTGAGAGGTGGCAGATGGAGTTTAATGCGGAAAAGTGTGAGGTGGTTCACTTTGGAAGGAGTAACAGGAATGCAGAGTACTGGGCTAATGGCAAGATTCTTCGTAGTGTAGATGAACAGAGAGATCTCGGCATCCAGGTACATAAATCCCTGAAAGTTGCCACCCAGGTTAATAGGGCTGTTAAGAAGGCATATGGTGTGCTAGCCTTTATAAGCAGGGGGATTGAGTTTCGGAACCACAAGGTCATGCTGCAGCTGTACATAACTCTGGTGCGGCCGCACCTGGAGTACTGCGTGCAGTTCTGGTCACCACATTATTGGAAGGATGTGGAAGCTTTGGAAAGGGTTCAGAGGAGATTTACTAGGATGTTGCCTGGTATGGAGGGAAGGTCTTACGAGGAAAGGCTCAGGGAATTGAGGTTGTTTTCGTTAGAGAGGAGAAGGCTGAGAGGTGACTTAATAGAGACATATAAGATAGTCAGAGGGTTAGATAGGGTGGACAGTGAGAGTCTTTTTCCTCGGATGGTGATGACTAACACGAGGGGACATAGCTTTAAATTGAGGGGTGATAGATATAGGACAGATGTCAGAGGCAGTTTCTTTACTCAGAGAGTAGTAGGGGTGTGGAACGCCCTGCCTGCAATAGTAGTAGACTCGCCAACTTTAAGGGCATTTAAGTGGTCACTGGATAGACATATGGATGAAAATGGAATAGTGTAGGTCAGATAGGCTTCAGATGGTTTCACAGGTCGGCGCAACATCGAGGGCCGAAGGGCCCGTACTGCGCTGTAGTGTTCTATGTTCTATCCCGCTCCCGTGGAAGCATTCCAGAAAGTTCCACTGGATGAGCCCAAAATGTACAGCATCAAAGAACTACTCAAGAATGGATGCAAGTGCGAAGTGATCCTCGCAGGTTGATGGAGCTTAAAGGCCAAGTCCAAATTACTGACGTGCTCCCGAGAACACCCAGACCCAGCGATACCTGTAGAATGTGTGACCTTCTTACACGGACCAAGGAAATGCCCAGTTTTCCACCAATTCTGCAAATCATGTGGCAGAAAGAGCCACTGGCAGCGGCAGTGCACGAGAGCAAAGGCTGATACAGAGACAAAGAGCTGTGCACCGATAGACCCATACACAACGGGTACCTTCAAACAATAAGATGTGCATGATGAAACAAAGAACAGTGGAGACATATTTCACAATCAATCTCATGGAAAACATAGATGCCATCTGAAGTGTTTGTCGAGATTCAAGGAATCCGTCCTAAGGGCAGCATGGTGGCATATTGCTTAGCACTGCTGCCACACAGTGCTAGGGATCCGGGTTTGTTTCCGACCTCAGAAGGAGTTTTCACAGTCTCCCTGTTTCTGCGTGGGTTTCCTCCGGGTGCTCCGATTTCCTCCCACAATCCAAAGACATGCAGGTTAGGTGGATTGGCCATACTAAGATTGCCCCTTCGTGTCCAAAGATCTGAAGGTGAGAGTGTGTGGACAGGATGGAGGAGTGAGCCTGGATGGGGTGCTCTTTCAGGGGTCAGTGCAGACTTGCTGGGCTGAATGGCCTCCTTCACTGTAGGGATTCTTTGGATTCCATGAAAGTTGGTAACTATTTAATAGTGGCAAAAAATTGCCAATGGGGCATGTGCCAACATATTACCTCTGAAAATTCTACAAGACATGTTTCCACATACGTGGAAGACCATGGCAAATTCTACTACTGTGAAACGAGCAGCGCTAATTTTCAGTTTATTAGATGTAACTTGAGAGTTCATAATGAATAACAACCCACAATCTATTGTTAAGCCATTTCAGGATCAGTGTGAGAAGTGGAATATCAATCACACTACTACTTCTACTCATTACCCTCGATCCAAGGGCCAAACTAAACATATGATGCACATGGCAAAATTCCGAATTCTCAAATTTGGACACACCAAGCAAGACCTACACGTTGCAATGTTACATCTGAGAGCAACACGTTTCAGTGCAACTGTCCAACCTCTGGCAGAGTTAATGTTAAGCAGACCAGTGCATACCAATTAACTTATTCTTCATTCTACTCTTGTTTTAAACTGAAAGAGAAGCTGACCAACATGGTACAGAGTTGTCAAGTTTACAGTTGAGACAACTTCACATCCAGGATCTCTCAGAAGGTACGTGGCAACCACCCAAGGTGACAAGTATTATTTCAGAACCAAGGTCCAATGAAGTCATCACACACCAAGGTGCCACGGTAATGTGTAACAGAGGACACATTTGATCCATTCCAGCTCCTCAACCACCCCTACAGTCCAAACACATCTCAGCTAAGATCCCCAAATGTAACCAGAGACAACAAAACTGATAACCCACAAGTCACTGTGAGCAATTAAAGAAAGCCTTCAGACACGGTTTACCATATGGGAACAAGGCATATCAACAAATTCTATACTTTGGAGATTGATCAGTTCCACACACTTACGCATTGGTAACTAAACATGAACGTGTATGGTACACAGTTATACATCGTTTGAAGGGTGGAAAGTCTCTCTAAAAATAAAGGGGGATGTTGCAATATGTCTTTAAGGAATATCAACGTGACCACACTACAAGGGAAATGTGTCATGTGTCAGTCTCAGTTTTGCTTTGAGCACAGACACACACACACAGCCAGGCACACACACAGACAGACGTGGGCATACAGCCAGACAGGCATGCACACAGCCAGACAGGCAGGCATACAGCCAGACAGGCGCTCACACAGCCAGACAGGCGCTCACACAGCCAGACAGGCGCTCACACAGCCAGACAGGCACTCACACAGCCAGACTGGTACACACACAGCCAGACAGGTACACACACAGCCAGACAGGTACACACACAGCCAGACAGGCACTCACACAGCCAGACAGGCACTCACACAGCCAGACAGGCACGCACACAGCCAGACAGGCACGCACACAGCCAGACAGGCACGCACACAGCCAGACAGGCCCGCACACAGCCAGACAGGCACGCACACAGCCAGACAGGCACGCACACAGCCAGACAGGCACGCACACAGCCAGACAGGGACGCACACAGCCAGACAGGCACGCATACAGCCAGACAGGCCCGCACACAGCCAGACAGGCGCGCACACAGCCAGACAGGCGCGCACACAGCCAGACAGGCGCACACACAGCCAGACAGGCGCACACACAGCCAGACAGGCGCACACACAGCCAGACAGGCGCACACACAGCCAGACAGGAGCGCACACAGCCAGACAGGCCCGCATACAGCCAGACAGGAGCGCACACAGCCAGACAGGCACGTACACAGCCAGACAGGCACGCACACAGCCAGACAGGCGCGCACACAGCCAGACAGGTGCGCACACAGCCAGACAGGCCCGCACACAGCCAGACAGGCCCGCACACAGCCAGACAGGCGCGCACACAGCCAGACAGGCGCGCACACAGCCAGACAGGCGCACACACAGCCAGACAGGCGCACACACAGCCAGACAGGCCCGCACACAGCCAGACAGGCCCGCACACAGCCAGACAGGCCCGCACACAGCCAGACAGGCACACACAGCCAGACAGGTGCGCACACAGCCAGACAGGCGCACACACAGCCAGACAGGCACACACACAGCCAGACAGGCACACACACAGCCAGACAGGCTCACACACAGCCAGTCAGGTACACACACAGCCAGACAGGCACTCACACAGCCAGACAGGCACTCACACAACCAGACAGGCACTCACACAGCCAGACAGGCACGCACACAGCCAGACAGGCACGCACACAGCCAGACAGGCGCGCACACAGCCAGACAGGCGCGCACACAGCCAGACAGGCGCGCACACAGCCAGACAGGCGCACACACAGCCAGACAGGCGCACACACAGCCAGACAGGCGCACACACAGCCAGACAGGAGCGCACACAGCCAGACAGGAGCGCACACAGCCAGACAGGCACGTACACAGCCAGACAGGCACGCACACAGCCAGACAGGTGCGCACACAGCCAGACAGGTGCGCACACAGCCAGACAGGCCCGCACACAGCCAGACAGGCCCGCACACAGCCAGACAGGCCCGCACACAGCCAGACAGGCACACACAGCCAGACAGGTGCGCACACAGCCAGACAGGTGCGCACACAGCCAGACAGGCGCACACACAGCCAGACAGGCACACACACAGCCAGACAGGCACACACACAGCCAGACAGGCACACACACAGCCAGACAGGCACTCACACAGCCAGACAGGCACTCACACAGCCAGACAGGCACTCACACAACCAGACAGGCACTCACACAGCTAGACAGGCACTCACACAGCCAGACAGGCACTCACACAGCCACTCATACAGCCAGACAGGCACGCACACAGCCAGGCAGGCACACACAGCCAGACAGGTGTGCACACAGCCAGACAGGCACTCACACAGCCAGACAGGCGCTCACACAGCCAGACAGGCGCTCACAGCCAGACAGGCACTCACACAACCAGACAGGCACTCACACAGCCAGACAGGCACACACACAGCCAGACAGGCGCGCACACAGCCAGAGAGGTGTGCACACAGCCGGACAGGCACTCACACAGCCAGACAGGCACTCACACAGCTAGACAGGCGCGCACACAGCCAGACAGGCACTCACACAGACAGACAGGCACTCACACAGCCAGACAGGTGTGCACACAGACTGACATATGCGCACCCAGAGGGACAGGAAGGCACATAGACAGCCAGGCACGCGCACACAGCCAGGCAGGCATGCGCAGACAGAGAGGTCGCGCACACACAGACAAGCACAGACAAACAGACTCACACACACATTGCATAAGTGCACACAGAAAAAGAGATACACAGACACACTCACAGGCAGACACACACTCACAGGCAGGCAGACACACACGCACAGGCAGGCAGACACATACACACACAGGCAAACACACACAGGCAGACACACACGCACAGGCAGGCAGACACACACACACACAGGCAAACACACACAGGCAGACACACACGCACAGGCAGGCAGACACACACACGCACAGGCAAACACACACAGGCAGACACACACGCACAGGCAGGCAGACACACGCACAGGCAGGCAGAGACACACGCACAGGCAGGCAGACACATACACACACAGGCAAACACACACAGGCAGACACACACTCACAGGCAGGCAGACACATACACACACAGGCAGACACACACAGGCAGACAGACTCATACACACACAGGCAAACACACACAGGCAGACACACACAGGCAGACACACACACACAGGCAGGCAGACACATACACACACAGGCAAACACACACACACACACATACACACAGGCAGGCAGACACACACACACACACACACAGGCAGGCAGACACACACGCACAGGCAGGCAGACACATACACACACAGGCAAACACACACAGGCAGGCAGACACATACACACACAGGCAAACACACACAGGCAGGCAGACACATACACACACAGGCAACACACACAGGCAGGCAGACACATACACACACAGGCAAACACACACAGGCAGGCAGACACATACACACACAGGCAAACACACACAGGCAGGCAGACACATACACACACAGGCAAACACACACAGGCAGGCAGACACATACACACACAGGCAAACACACACAGGCAGGCAGACACATACACACACAGGCAAACACACACAGGCAGGCAGACACATACACACACAGGCAAACACACACAGGCAGACAGACACATACACACACAGGCAGACACACACAGGCAGACACACACAGCTCTGATGCCTTCAATGTTTATCTCAACGTATTACTGTTCTCCTAAATCTAGTCTTAAGAAACGAATGTACCATGTGGTTACTCAATCGACTCTGACCAATTGGTGCCTTGTGTCTTGTACAGTAAATAAGCCAAGATATTATATAATTATAATAATTCGACATGTGGGACTTCCGGTGGCGTGCGCGAGCGGAGTGGTCACACTGGAGAGAAGCTCCCTGCCAGTCTGCGGCATTTTCCGGGGGTTTCTGCATGGTTTCGCCGGTCAGCATTTCTTCGGCCATTGGGGCCTGAGGGACGGGCGCCGGTTTGGGCCGGTTTGGAACCGGTGGGGATCCCCGTGACCGGAGGAGCTGGGGTATCGAGCCTGAAGCAAGTGGCAGGGGAGGAGCGTGGCCTGAGACGAGGCTTGAATCCAGCGTGAATGTAGAGGGGGAGCAGCGCACACCAGGTGGCCCCCCTGCTGAAAATGAATGTTTGAAGTCCGGTCCCGGGGAAGAGATTTTTTTGAACGTTGATTTTTGAATTTTTATTTTATTTAAAATCATTATTCATTTATCTCGAGATTGAAGAAAGAAGGAGAAAAATACTGAGAGGTAAAAGGATGCCAAAACAGCTGTGAAGAAGGGAGGAAACGAGGGTTTGCGGCCAAAGGAGAGGACAAGTAAAAGCGCTGACAAGATGGCGGATTCCGGAACGCGTGGTGGGGCCGCATTGCTTACAGTGGAAAGGATGACTGAGGAGAAGCAGTTTGTAAGGCACATGTAGGCGTTGAGGAAGGAGATGGCGGTCGCACTGAGATCATTGGTGGAGGAGGCAATCGCCCCGGTGAGGGTGGATGTGGCAACGACACGGCCGAGGTCAGGGAACAGGGTGAAAAGGTGAAGTAAGTGGAGGAGGCCGTGTCGCTGCACAGCGACCAGCTCACCTCGATGAGGGACAAGCTGCAGAGGGTGGTGGAGGTCAACAGAGGATTCTAAGCAAAGCTCGAGGATTTGGAGAACCGTTTGAGGCGGCACAATCTGAGAATTGTGGGTTTGCCCGAAGGGGCAGAGGGGTCAAGGCCAACTGTGTACTTTGCTAAGAAGCTGGCAGAGTTGATGGGGGAGGGTGAAGGCCCCTCCCGATACGAACTGGACCGAATTCATTGGTCATTAAGGCCAAAAGCCAAAGTCAATGAGCCGCCGAGAGCAGTAATTATCTGCTTCCATCAGTACCACGTGAAGGAGAAGGTGTTAAGCTAGGCGAAGCAGAAGTGGGAGGTGCACTGGGATGAAGCTAGAGTTTGGATTTACCAGGACTTGCCGGTGGAGTTGGCAAAGAGACGAGCGGCGCTAAGCCGAGTTAAGGTGGCACTGTACAAGGGATTGCGATTTGGTATGCTATACCCGGCAAAGCTGAGGGTGACGTATAACACCAAAGATTTATATTTTGAAACGGTGGAGGTGGCTGTGGCGTTCATGAAAGCAGACGGCTTGGGACAGACTGAGGAGTGGAGCTGGAAGAGAGATCGTGGACTGTGATTGGGGAGCTGGAAAATGTATCAATGTTTTAACTTTCTTTTCGCTGACCTGTATTGTAACTTACTTAACTTCACATTGTTATAGAGTTTACGTTTTTGTTTGGTTTAATTGGCATTCTTCGTTGCGATTATTATTTGTCATTTTATTGAGTTGCATTGGTTGGATTGATGTTCTTTTTCCTCTGGGACTGGGTGGGAGGGGACGGTTAGCCTTGTGGGGGTGGGCCACCCGCACGAGCTAACCAAAGTCGGCTAGTCAACGGAGGTGAGGTGGGAGGAGGGCTGTGGATATTGAAGCCTGGTTAGTAGGTTTCAATGGGCCTATGAGGCAAACGGGGGGAGGGGGGGGATCAATACTGGGTGGGATTATTTCGAGAGGAATACAGGGGGGATTCTGGGAGGGGGGGGAAGGGGTTCGATGTTAATAATGGATAGGGGTGGGTCAGGCTCATGGGGCAGGGCCCGATGGTATGAGGATGGTGGATAAGAAGGGTGGTGAGAGACCCCCAGTTAGTCACGTGGAATGTGAGAGGGCTATGAGGTCAAGGGTGACTGTGCATCTTAAAAGTTTGAAAGCCGATGTAGCAATGCTGCAGGAGACTCACCTGAGGGTGAAGGATTGTGGAAGTCACCACTGTTGTATTAGATTGTATATATTGGTATTACAGTAAGGCCCCTGTACTACAGGTATGGGGGTAGATCCCTGCCTGCTGGCTCCACCCAGTAGGCAGAGTATAAATATGTGTGCTCTCCGAACAGCAGCCATTTCGCAGCTGCTGTAGGAGGCCACACATCTGTGTAATAAAGCCTCGATTACATTCTACTCTTATCTCGTAATTGATAATCCATCAAGGATCAAGTGAGACTTAAAAAGGACTGGGTTAGTCAGGTGTTTCAGATCAAGGGGGTAGATATGTGATTGTGACAGGGGCACCGGAGGGGAGATTAGTGGCGCTGGTAGGTGTATATGGTCCCAATTGGGGTGATTTGGGATTCGGAAGAAGGTGTTTGGGGCCATCCCTGCCTTGGACACACATAAACTTATAGTTTGGGGGGGGGGGGGGAGAGAGACTGGAATTTGATGCAGGAGCCAAAATTGGACAGGTCACGGACGCGCTCGCTGGTCCCGTCCGGGGTGGGGGGGGGGGGGGGGGGGGGGGGGGGGTGCGCAAAGGCGCTGGCTGGGCTAATGGTGGAAATGGGAGAGGCGGACCCTTGGAGGTTTCTGCACCCGAGAGAGTGGGAGTACTCGTTTTTCTCAGGGGTCCATAAGATGTACTCCTTGATCGACTTTTTCATAGTGGGTAAGGCGCTGCTGGCTGGGGTTAAATTGCATTATCAGATCATGCTCTGCATTGGGTGGATATGGTACTGGAGAAGGGGATGTGAAAAATCATAGAATTTTGGACACTAAGTGCAATTTATCATGGCCAATCCACCCAACCTGCACATCTTTGGACTGTGGGAGGACACCGGAGCACCCGGAGGAAACCCACACACACACGGGGAGGATGTGCAGACTCCGCACAGACAGTGACCCAAGCCGAAATCGAACCTGGGACCCTGGAGCTGTGAAGCAATTGTGCGATCCATAATGCTACCGTGCTGCCCTTAAGAAGAAATTAATCTACACTCCATTATTCTACCCTAATCCATGTACCTATCCAATAGCCGCTTGAATGTCCCTAACGTTTCCGACTCAACTACTTCCACAGGCAGTGCATTCCATGCCCCCACCTACTCTCTGGGTAAAGAACCTACCTCTGACACCCCCCCCTATATCTTCCACCATTCACCTTGAATTTATGTCCCCTTGTAATGGTTTGTTCCACCTGGGGAAAATGTCTCTGACTGTCTACTCTATCTATTCCCCTGATCATCTTATAAACCACTATCAAGACGCCCCTCATCCTTCTGCATTCTAATGAGAAAAGGCCGAGCACGCTCAACCTTTCCTCGTAAGACCTACTCTCCATTCCAGGCAACATCCTGGTAAATCTCCTTTTGCACCTTTTCCCAAAGCTTCTACATCCTTCCTAAAATGAGGTGACCAGAACTGCACACAGTACTCCAAATGTGGCCTGACCAAGGTTTTGTACAGCTGCATCATCACCTCACGGCTCTTAAATTCAATCCCTCTGCTAATGAACGCTAGCACACCATAGGCCTTCTTCACAGCTCTATCCACTTGAGTGGCAACTTTCAAAGATCTATGAACACAGACCCAAAGATCTCTCTGCCCCTCCACGTTGCCAAGAACCCTACCGTTAACCCTGTATTCCGCATTCATATTTGTCCTTCCAAAATGGACAACCTCACACTTGTCAGGGTTAAACTCCATCTGCCACTTCTCAGCCCAGCTCTGCATCCTATCTATGTCTCTTTGAAGCCGACAACAGCCCTCCTCACTATCCACAACTCCACCAATCTTCGTATCATCTGCAAATTTACTGACCCACCCTTCAACTCCCTCATCCAAGTCATTAAATAAAATCACAAACAGCAGAGGACCCATAACTGATCCCTGCAGTACGCCACTGGTAACTGGGCTCCAGGCTGAATATTTGCCATCCACCACCACTCTCTGTCTTCTATCGGTTAGCCAGTTCGTTATCCAACTGGCCAGATTTCCCACTATCCCATGCCTCCTTACTTTCTGCATAAGCCTACCATGGGGAACCTTATCAAATGCCTTACTAAAATCCATGTACACTACATCCACTGCTTTACCTTCATCCACATGCTTGGTCACCTCCTCAAAGAAGTCAATAAGATTTGTAAGGCAAGACCTACCCCTCACAAATCCATGCTGACTATCCCTAATCAAGCAGTGTCTTTCCAGATGCTCAGAAATCCTATCCCTCAGTACCCTTTCCATTACTTTGCCTACCAACGAAGTAAGACTAACTGGCCTGTAATTCCCAGGGTTATCCCTAGTCCCTCTTTTGAACATGGGCACGACATTCGCCACTCTCCGATCCTCTGGTACCACCCCTGTTGACAGCGAGGACGAAAAAATCATTGCCAACGGCTCTGCAATTTTATTTCTTGCTTCCCATAGAATCCTTGGATATATCCCGTCAGGCCCGGGGGTCTTATCTATCCTCAAGTTTTTCAAAACGCCCAACACATCTTCCTTCCTAACAAGTATCTACTCGAGCTTACCAGTCTGTTTCACACTGTCCTCTCCAACAATATGGCCCCTCTCGTTTCTAAATACTGAAGAAAAATACTTGTTCAAGACCTCTCCCATCTCTTCAGACACAATACACAATCTCCCGCTACTGTGCTTGATCGGACCTACCCTCGCTCTAGTCATTCTCATATTTCTCACATATGTGTAAAAGGCCTTGGGGTTTTCCTTGATCCTACCCGCCAAAGATTTTTCATGCCCTCTCTTAGCTCTCCTAATCCCTTTCTTCAGTTCCTTCCTGGCTATCTTGTATCCCTCCAGCGCCCTGTCTGAACCTTGTTTCTTCAGCCTTACATAAGTCTCCTTCTTCCTCTTAACAAGACATTCAACCTCTCTTGTCAACCATGGTTCCCTCACTCGACCATCTCTTCCCTGCCTGACAGGGACATCCATATCAAAAACACGCAGTACCTGTTCCTTGAACAAGTTCCACATTTCACTTGTGTCCTTCCCTGACAGCCTATGTTCTCAACTTATGCACTTCAATTCTTGTCTGACAGCATTGTATTTACCCTTCCCCCAATTGTAAACCTTGCCCTGTTGCACGCACCTATCTATTACTAAAGTGAAAGTCACAGAATTGTGGTCACTACCTCCAAAATGCTCCCCCACTAACAAATCTATCATCTGCCCTGGTTCATTACCAAGTACCAAATCCAATATGGCCTCCCCTCTGGTCGGACAATCTACATACTGTGTTAGAAAAGCTTCCTGGACACACTGCACAAACACCACCCCATCCAAACTATTTGCTCTAAAGAGTTTCCTACTCAATGTTTGGGAAGCTGAAGTCACCCATGACTACTACCCTGTGACTTCTGCACATTTCCAAAATCTGTATCCCAATCTGTTCCTCCACATCTCTGCTGCTATTGGGGGGCCTGTAGAAAACTCCCAACTGCTCCTTTCCTATTCTTAACTTCAACCCATATTACCTCAGTAGGCAGATCCCGCTCGGATGTGACAGGGTGTACGCTGAGGGGATATGACAGGGTGCATGCTGAGAGAGAGTAAGACTCTGGTGGAGGGGAAGACATGATGGGAGCACAAATTCAAATTCGGGGAGGTGGACTATCTTGTACTCGACACAATGGGAGAGAGGAAGCTGTGGGTGATATGTGGCTGTGCATGAAGGGCAGGAGGTTTTTAGGAGGAAGCGGTGCTGGTGGCAAGGAGAAGAGACAGAGAGTTCCTGTGATGTGGATTGAAATCGGCAAGGAATGTAGAAATGGGAAACCAATGGGAAAATGCTGGAAAATCTCAGCAGGTCTGCCAGCACCTGGGCGGAGACAAAACAGCTAAGCTTTGACAAAGGGTCATCTGGACTCGAAACGTTAGCTCAACTCATTCCCTACACATACTGCCAGACCTGCTGAGATTTTCCAGCAATTTCAGATTCCAGCATTCGCAGCAATTTGTTTTTATTAAGGTAGGAATGGGAGTGTGGATGGAGGCAGACGGGAGAGATGGTTGAATTTAGCCTATAGTGTGTGTTTAAACAGAGCCAGGAGCATTTTACGTCCTTACACTCGGCTTTGGCACAGACCAGGCTGGTGGAGGGACAGTTGGAGAACCTTAGGATGCTGCCCACAGCCAGACTTATGTCTTCGTTACTTGGATACAGGCTGATTGAAGCAAATCTCAGATATTGTAACTTCGGCGTCTCCTCAGGACCGACCTTAATGTGAGGAATCTACAGATGAGAGAAGGAGAGGTTAGAGTGAGGTCAATTCTGTCTCAGTTACACTCTTCCAAATCAAAATGCTCAATCTTAATCCATCACAATGCCAAAATTAACCCCAAACACAACTTAACCATCACATTTCACAGCGAGTCATCCAAAATCAAATTCACCCTCATTCTAAATCCAACACCTTCTCACGCTCGCCCCGTCCCAGACACCTCACCCTCGCCCCGTCCCACACACTGCACCCTCGCCCCGTCCCAGACACCTCACCCTCGCCCCGTCCCAGACACCTCACCCTCGCCCCGTCCCACACACTGCACCCTCGCCCCGTCCCACACACTGCACCCTCGCCCCGTCCCAGACACCTCACCCTCGCCCCGTCTCAGACACCGCACCCTCGCCCCGTCCCAGACACCGCACCCTCGCCCCGTCCCAGACACAGCACCCTCGCCCCGTCCCAGACACCTCACCTTCGCCCCGTCCCAGACACCTGCACCCTCGCCCCGTCCCAGACACCTCACCCTCGCCCCGTCCCAGACACCTCACCCTCGCCCCGTCCCAGACACTGCACCCTCGCCCCGTCCCAGACACCTCACCCACGCCCCCGTCCCAGACACCTCACCCTCGCCCCGTCCCAGACACCGCACCCTCGCCCCGTCCCAGACACCTCACCCTCGCCCCGTCCCAGACACCTCACCCTCGCCCCGTCCCAGACACCTCACCCTCGCCCAGTCCCAGACACCGCACCCTCGCCCCGTCCCAGACACCTCACCCTCGCCCCGTCCCAGACACCTCACCCTCGCCCCGTCCCAGACACCGCACCCTCGCCCTTTCCCAGACACCTCACCCTTCGCCCCGTCCCAGACACCTCACCCTCGCCCCGTCCCAGACACCGCACCCTCGCCCCGTCCCAGACACCTCACCCTCGCCCCGTCCCAGACACCTCACCCTCGCCCCGTCCCAGACACAGCACCCTCGCCACCGTCCCAGACACCTCACCCTCGCCCCGTCCCAGACACCTCACCCTCGCCCCGTCCCAGACACCGCACCCTCGCCCCGTCCCAGACACCTCACCCTCGCCCGTCCCAGACACCGCACCCTCGCCCCGTCCCAGACACCTCACCCTCGCCCCGTCCCAGACACCGCACCCTCGCCCCGTCCCAGACACCTCACCCTCGCCCCGTCCCAGACACCGCACACTCGCCCCGTCCCAGACACCTCACCCGCGCCCCGTCCCAGACACCTCACCCTCGCCCCGTCCCAGACACCTCATCCTCGCCCAGTCCCAGACACCTCACCCTCGCCCCGACCCAGACACCGCACCCCTCGCCCCGTCCCAGACACCTCACCCTCGCCCCGTCCCAGACACCTCACCCTCGCCCCGTCCCAGACACCTCACCCTCTCCCCGTCCCAGACACTGCACCCTCGCCCCGTCCCAGACACCTCACCCCGTCCCAGACACCTCACCCTTGCCCCGTCCCAGACACCTCACCCTCTCCCCGTCCCAGACACCTCACCCTCGCCCCGTCCCAGACACCTCACCCTCGCCCCGTCCCACACACTGCACCCTCGCCCCGTCCCAGACACCGCACCCTCGCCCCGTCCCAGACACTGCACCCTCGCCCCGTCCCAGACACCTGCACCCTCGCCCCGTCCCAGACACCTCACCCTCGCCCCGTCCCAGACACCTCACCCTCGCCCCGTCCCAGACACCTCACCCTCGCCCCATCCCAGACACCTCACCCTCGCCCCGTCCCAGACACCGCACCCTCGCCCCGTCCCAGACACCGCACCCTCACCCCGTCCCAGACACCTCACCCTCGCCCCGTCCCAGACACCGCACCCTCGCCCCGTCCCAGACACCGCACCCTCGCCCCGTCCCAGACACAGCACCCTCGCCCCGTCCCAGACACAGCACCCTCGCCCCGTCCCAGACACCTCACCCTCGCCCCGTCCCAGACACCTCACCCTCGCCCCGTCCCAGACACCGCACCCTCGCCCCGTCCCAGACACAGCACCCTCGCCCCGTCCCAGACACCTCACCCTCGCCCCGTCCCAGACACCTCACCCTCGCCCCGTCCCAGACACTGCACCCTCGCCCCGTCCCACACACTGCACCCTCGCCCGGTCCCACACACCGCACCCTCGCCCCGTCCCAGACACTGCACCCTCGCCCAGTCCCAGACACCTCACCCTCGCCCCGTCCCAGACACCTCACCCTCGCCCCGTCCCAGACACCGCACCCTCGCCCCGTCCCAGACACCTCACCCTCGCCCCGTCCCAGACACCTCACCCTCGCCCCGTCCCAGACACCTCACCCTCCCCCCGTCCCAGACACCTCACCCTCGCCCGTCCCAGACACTGCACCCTCGCCCCGTCCCAGACACCTCACCCTCGCCCCGTCCCAGACACCTCACCCTCGCCCCGTCCCAGACACCGCACCCTCGCCCTGTCCCAGACACCGCACCCTCGCCCCGTCCCAGACACCTCACCCTCGCCCCGTCCCAGACACCGCACCCTCGTCCCGTCCCAGACACCGCACCCTCGCCCCGTCCCACACACTGCACCCTCGCCCCGTCCCACACACCGCACCCTCGCCCCGTCCCACACACTGCACCCTCGCCCCGTCCCAGACACCTCACCCTCGCCCCGTCCCAGACACTGCACCCTCGCCCCGTCCCAGACACTGCACCCTCACCCCGTCCCGGACACCTCACCCTCGCCCCGTCCCAGACACCTCACCCTCGCCCCGTCCCAGACACCTCACCCTCGCCCCGTCCCAGACACCTCACCCTCGCCCCGTCCCAGACACCTCGCCCCGTCCCAGACACCTCACCCTCGCCTCGTCCCACACACCGCACCCTCGCCCCGTCCCAGACACCTCACCCGCGCCCCGTCCCAGACACAGCACCCTCGCCCCGTCCCAGACACTGCACCCTCGCCCCATCCCAGACACTGCACCCTCGCCCCATCCCAGACACAGCACACTCGCCCCGTCCCAGACACTGCACCCTCGCCCCATCCCAGACACCGCACCCTCGCCCCGTCCCAGACACCTCACACTCGCCCCGTCCCAGACACCGCACCCTCGCCCCGACCCAGACACCTCACCCTCGCCCCGTCCCAGACACCTCACCCTCGCCCCATCCCAGACCCCTCGCCCCGTCCCAGACACCTCACCCTCGCTCCGTCCCAGACACCTCACCCTCGCCCCGTCCCAGACACCTCACCCTCGCTCCGTCCCAGAAACTGCACCCTCGCCCCGTCCCAGACACCTCACCCTCGCTCCGTCCCAGACACCTCACCCTCGCTCCGTCCCAGACACCTCACCCTCGCCCCGTCCCAGAAACTGCACCCTCGCCCCGTCCCAGACACCTCACCCTCGCCCCGTCCCAGACACCTCACCCTCGCCCCGTCCCAGACACTGCACCCTCGCCCCGTCCCAGACACCTCACCCCTCGCCCCGTCCCAGACACCTCACCCTCGCTCCGTCCCAGACACCTCACCCTCGCTCCGTCCCAGACACCTCACCCTCGCCCCGTCCCAGACACCTCACCCTCGCCCCGTCCCAGACACCTCTCCCTCGCCCCGTCCCAGGCACCTCACCCTCGCCCCGTCCCAGACACCTCACCCTCGCCCCGTCCCAGACACCTGCACCCTCGCCCCGTCCCAGACACCTCACCCTCGCCCTGTCCCAGTCACCTCACCCTCGCCCCGTCCCAGACACCTCACCCTCGCCCCGTCCCAGACACCTCACCCTCGCCCCGTCCCAGACACTGCGCCTCCCCTTTTATTTCATCGCAGACACTGTCCCCTCCCCCACACCCTATCCCAACCACCGGCCCTGCCCCTCGCACCATCTCCCTTGCCCTTTCCCAGACCGTCCCTTACCCCTGCCTCATCCCCTGCATGGACATTGCCCCCTTCGTCTCACCCTGACCCACACACACCCCCTCCCCCTGGGCACGCCCCAGACATGCCACCTTCACCTGGCCCCTTCACAGACCCTATCCGTCCCCCTTGTCCCATCCCAGGCATGGGTCCTACGCGTGGTCCTGTTCTACTCACGCCCTATCCCAGAAACACCCCAAAACCATCACTCTTTCCAAGATACACCCATTCACCCTCACCCTATCCCAGAGACTAGCCCTCAGACATCCTATCCCTGACACACAGCCTCACCGTATCCCAGAAACAGTCCCTCACCGTATCTCAGCAAAACAGCCCCTCACCCGATCACATAAGAACATAAGAACATAAGAACATAAGAACTAGGAGCAGGAGTAGGCCATCTGGCCCCTCGAGCCTGCTCCGCCATTCAATGAGATCATGGCTGATCTTTTGTGGACTCAGCTCCACTTTCCGGCCCGAACACCATAACCCTTAATCCCTTTATTCTTCAAAAAACTATCTATCTTTACCTTAAAAACATGTAATGAAGGAGCCTCAACTGCTTCACTGGGCAAGGAATTCCATAGATTCACAACCCTTTGGGTGAAGAAGTTCCTCCTAAACTCAGTTCTAAATCTACTTCCCCTTATTTTGAGGCTATGCCCCCTAGTTCTGCTGTCACCCGCCAGTGGAAACAACCTGCCCGCATCTATCCTATCTATTCCCTTCATAATTTTAAATGTTTCTATAAGATCCCCCCTCATCCTTCTAAATTCCAACGAGTACAGTCCCAGTCTACTCAACCTCTCCTCATAATCCAACCCCTTCAGCTCTGGGATTAACCTAGTGAATCTCCTCTGCACACCCTCCAGCGCCAGTACGTCCTTTCTCAAGTAAGGAGACCAAAACTGAACACAATACTCCAGGTGTGGCCGCACTAACACCTTATACAATTGCAACATAACCTCCCTAGTCTTAAACTCCATCCCTCTAGCAATGAAGGACAAAATTCCATTTGCCTTCTTAATCACCTGTTGCACTTGTAAACCAACCTTCTGTGACTCATGCACTAGCACACCCAAGTCTCTCTGAACAGCGGCATGCTTTAATATTTTATCGTTTAAATAATAATCCCGTTTGCTGTTATTCCTACCAAAATGGATAACCTCACATTTGTCAACATTGTATTCCATCTGCCAGACCCGAGCCCATTCACTTAACCTATCCAAATCCCTCTGCAGACTTCCAGTATCCTCTGCACTTTTCGCTTTACCACTCATCTTAGTGTCATCTGCAAACTTGGACACATTGCCCTTGGTCCCCAACTCCAAATCATCAATGTATGGAGTTCACAGACACCACCCCTCACCCCATCCTATCCCAGAATCACCCAGTCACCCTATCTCATAAACACCCCATCACCCTATCCCAGAGACACCCCCACATCTATCCCAGTAACCAAGAAGGTGGATGAGGGCAGTGCAGTTGACGTTGTCTACATGGATTTTAGCAAGGCCTTTGACAAGGTACCGATCGCATGGTAGGTTGATGCATGAGGTTAACTCTCACGGAATCCAGGGCGAGATAGTCAACTGGATAGAAAATTGGCTTGACGAGAAGATAAAGGGTGGTTATCATAGAATTTACAGTGCAGAAGGAGGCCATTCAGCCCATCGAGTCTGCACCGGCTCTTGGAAAGAGCACCCTACCCAAGTCCACACCACCACCCTATCCCCATAACCCAGTAACCCCACCCAACACTAAGGGCAATTTTGGACACGAGGAGCAATTTATCATGGCCAATCCACCTAACCTGCACATCTTTGGACTGTGGGAGGAAACCGGAGCACCCGGAGGAAACCCACGCAGACACGGGGAGGATGTGCAGGCTTCGCACAGACAGTGACCCAAGCCGGAATCGAACCTGGGACCCTGGAGCTGTGAAGCGATTGTGCTATCCACAATGCTACCGTGCTGCCCCTGTGGATGGTTGTTTTTCAAACTGGATGCCTGTGACCAATAGTGGACCCAGCACCATCCCTGAGGCACACTGTTATTTGTTATTTATACTAATGATTTGGATGAGAATGTAGGAGTCATGGTTAGTAAGTTTGTAGACGACACCAAGATTGATGGCATAGTGGATAGTGAAGAATGTTGTATAAGATTGCAAGAGGATCTTGACCAATTGGGTCAGTTGGATGATGGATGGCAGATGGAATTTAATTTAGATAAATGAGAGGTGATGCATTTTGGTAGATCAAATCAGGGCAGGACCTACTCAGTTAATGGTCGGGAGTTGGGGTGAGTTACCCCAAGAGATCTAGGGGTATAGGTTCATAGCTCCTTGAAGGTGGATTCGCAGGTGGACAGGGTGGCGAAGAAGGCATTCAGCATGCTGGGTTTTATTGGTCAGAATATTGAATACAGGAGTTGGGACATCTTGTTCAAGTTGTACAAGACATTGATAAGACCACACATGGAGTACTGTGTTCAGTTCTGGTCACCCTATTATAGGAAGGATATTGTTAAACTAGAAAGAGTGCAGAAGAGATTTAGGAAGATGCTACCGGAACCTGATGGTCTGAGTTATAAGGTGGGGCTGGATAGACTGGGACATTTTTCCCTGGAGTGTCGGAGGCTTAGGGTGATCTCATAGAAGTCTATGAAATAATGAGGCGCATAGATCAGGTAGATAGTCAACATCTTTTCCCAAACTTGGTTTGTTCTCACTGGAACGACGGAGGTTGAGGGGCGACCTGATAGAGGTCTACAAAATTATGAGGGGCATAGACAGAGTCGACAGTCAGAGGCTTTTTCCCAGGGTAGAGGGGTCAATTACTATGGGGCATAGGTTTAAGATGCGAGGGGCAAGGTTTAGAGTAGATGTACACAGAGGGTAGTGGGTGCCTGGAACTCGCTGCCGGAGGAGGTGGTGGAAGCAGGGACGATAGTGATGTTTAAGGGGCATCTTGACAAATGCATGAATAGGATGGGAATAGAGGTATACGGTCCCCGGAAGAGTAAAAGATTTTAGTTAAGACGGGCAGCATGCTCGGCACGGGCTTGGAGGGCTGAAGGGCCTGTTCCTGTGCTGTACTTTTCTTTGTTCTTTTGTTCTTTAAACACCCCCGCACCGTTTCCAAGAAATAGTCCCTCAGCCCATCCCAGAAACATGTTCCTCACCCTATCCCAGAAACCCCCTCACCCTATCCCAGAAACAGGCCCTCACCCTATTCCAGAAAGACATCCTTGCATTGAAGTTATCCCAGAAATGCCATCTGACCCTATCCAAGAAACGGGTCATCACCCTCAATTGGGGCATTATTAAAAGGGACATAGATTGTTGGGTCAGTGATAAAAGGGACATTGATTATTGGGTCTTTGATTAAAAGGGACATAGACTATTGGGTATTTGATTAAAAGGGACATGATTATTGGGTATTTGATAAAAGGGACATAGACTATTGGATATTTGATTAAAAGGGACATTGATTATTGGGTATTTGATAAAAGGGACATAGATTGTTGGGTCAGTGATAAAAGGGACATTGATTATTGGGTCTTTGATTAAAAGGGACATTGATTATTGGGTCTTTGATTAAAAGGGACATGATTATTGGGTCAGTGATAAAAGGGACATTGATTATTGGATATTTGATAAATGGGACATTGACTATTGGCTATTTGATAAAAGGGACACTGCTTATTGGGTCAGTGATAAAAGGGACATTGACTATTGGGTCAGTGATAAAAGGGACATTGATTATTGGGTATTTGATAAAAGGGACATAGATTGTTGGGTCAGTGATAAAAGGGACATTGATTATTGGGTCTTTGACTAAAAGGGACATGATTATTGGGTATTTGATAAAAGGGACATGATTATTGGGTATTTGATAAAAGGGACATAGACTATTGGATATTTGATTAAAAGGGACATTGATTATTGGGTCAGTGATAAAAGGGACATTGATTATTGGATATTTGATAAAAGGGACATTGTCTATTGGGTCAGTGATAAAAGGCACATTGATTATTGGGTATTTGATAAAAGGGACATTGACTATTGGGTCAGTGAAAAAAGGGACATATACTATTGGGTCAGTGATAAAAGGGACATTGATTATTGGATCAGTGATAAAAGGGACATTGATTATTGGGTCAGTGATAAAAGGGACATTGATTATTGGGTCAGTGATAAAAGGGACATTGATTATTGGATATTTGATAAATGGGACATTGACTATTGGCTATTTGATAAAAGGGACACTGCTTATTGGGTCAGTGATAAAAGGGGCATTGATTATTGGGTATTTGATAAAAGGGACATTGCTTATTGGTTGAGTGAAAAAAGGGACATAGACTATTGGGTTAGTGATAAAAGGGACATTGATTATTGGGTCAGTGATAAAAGGGACATTGATTATTGGGTCAGTGATAAAAGGGACATTGATTATTGGGTCAATGATAAAAGGGGCATTGATTATTGGGTCAGTGATAAAAGGGACATTGATTATTGGATATTTGATAAATGGGACATTGACTATTGGCTATTTGATAAAAGGGACATTGCTTATTGGGTCAGTGATAAAAGGGACATTGACTATTGGGTTAGTGATAAAAGGGACATTGATTATTGGGTATTTGATAAAAGGGACATTGCTTATTGGGCCAGTGATAAAAGGGACATTGACTAATGGGTCAGTGATAAAAGGGACATTGATTATGGGGTCAGTGATAAAAGGGACATTGACTATTGGGTCAGTGATAAAAGGGTCATTGATTATTGAGTCAGTGATAAAAGAAACATTTATTATTGGATATTTGATAAATGGGACATTGATTATTGGGTATTTGATAAAAGGGACATTGACTATTGGGTCAGTGATAAAAGGGACATTGACTATTGGGTCAGTGATAAAAGGGACATTGACTATTGGGCATTTGATAAATGGACATTGATTATTGGGTATTTGATAAAATGGACATTGATTATTGGGTCAGTGATAAAAGGGACATTGATTATTGCGTATTTGATAAAAGAGACATTGATTATTGGGTCAGTGATAAAAGGGACATTGACTATTGGGTCAGTGATAAAAGGGTCATTGATTATTGAGTCAGTGATAAAAGAAACATTTATTATTGGATATTTGATAAATGGGACATTGATTATTGGGTATTTGATAAAAGGGACATTGACTATTGGGTCAGTGATAAAAGGGACATTGACTATTGGGCATTTGATAAATGGACATTGATTATTGGGTATTTGATAAAATGGACATTGATTATTGGGTCAGTGATAAAAGGGACATTGATTATTGCGTATTTGATAAAAGAGACATTGATTATTGGGTCAGTGATAAAAGGGACATTGATTATTGGGTATTTGATAAAAGAGACATTGATTATTGGGTCAGTGATAAAAGGGACATCGACTATTGGGCCAGTGATAAAAGGGACATTGGCTATTGGGTCAGTGATAAAAGGGACATTGATTATTGGGTATTTGATAAAAGGCACATTGATTATTGGGTATTTGATAAAAAGGACATTGATTATGGGGTAAGTGAAAAAAGGGACATAGACTATTGGGTTAGTGATAAAAGGGACATTGATTATTGGGTCAGTGATAAAAGGGACATTGATTATTGGGTCAGTGATAAAAGGGACATTGATTATTGGGTCAATGATAAAAGGGGCATTGATTATTGGGTCAGTGATAAAAGGGACATTGATTATTGGATATTTGATAAATGGGACATTGACTATTGGCTATTTGATAAAAGGGACATTGCTTATTGGGTCAGTGATAAAAGGGACATTGACTATTGGGTTAGTGATAAAAGGGACATTGATTATTGGGTATTTGATAAAAGGGACATTGCTTATTGGGCCAGTGATAAAAGGGACATTGACTAATGGGTCAGTGATAAAAGGGACATTGATTATGGGGTCAGTGATAAAAGGGACATTGACTATTGGGTCAGTGATAAAAGGGTCATTGATTATTGAGTCAGTGATAAAAGAAACATTTATTATTGGATATTTGATAAATGGGACATTGATTATTGGGTATTTGATAAAAGGGACATTGACTATTGGGTCAGTGATAAAAGGGACATTGACTATTGGGTCAGTGATAAAAGGGACATTGACTATTGGGCATTTGATAAATGGACATTGATTATTGGGTATTTGATAAAATGGACATTGATTATTGGGTCAGTGATAAAAGGGACATTGATTATTGCGTATTTGATAAAAGAGACATTGATTATTGGGTCAGTGATAAAAGGGACATTGACTATTGGGTCAGTGATAAAAGGGTCATTGATTATTGAGTCAGTGATAAAAGAAACATTTATTATTGGATATTTGATAAATGGGACATTGATTATTGGGTATTTGATAAAAGGGACATTGACTATTGGGTCAGTGATAAAAGGGACATTGACTATTGGGCATTTGATAAAAGGGACATTGATTATTGGGTATTTGATAAAAGGGACATTGATTATTGGGTCAGTGATAAAAGGGACATTGATTATTGCGTATTTGATAAAAGAGACATTGATTATTGGGTCAGTGATAAAAGGGACATTGATTATTGGGTATTTGATAAAAGAGACATTGATTATTGGGTCAGTGATAAAAGGGACATCGACTATTGGGCCAGTGATAAAAGGGACATTGGCTATTGGGTCAGTGATAAAAGGGACATTGATTATTGGGTATTTGATAAAAGGCACATTGATTATTGGGTATTTGATAAAAAGGACATTGATTATGGGGTAAGTGAAAAAAGGGACATAGACTATTGGGTTAGTGATAAAAGGGACATTGATTACTGGGTATTAGATAAAAGGGACATTAATTATTGGGTCAGTGATAAAAGGGACATTGACTGTTGGGTCAGTGATAAAAGGGACATAGACTATTGGGTCAGTGATAAAAGGGACATTGTCTATTGGGTATTTGATAAAAGGGACATTGATTATTGGGTATTTGATAAAAGGCACATTGATTATTGGGTATTTGATAAAAGGGACATTGACTATTGGGTCAGTGAAAAAAGGGACATATACTATTGGGTCAGTGATAAAAGGGACATTGATTATTGGGTATTTGATAAAAGGCACATAGATTATTGGGTCAGTGATAAAAGGGACATTGATTATTGGGTATTTGATAAAAGGCACATTGACTATTGGCTATTTGATAAAAGGCACATTGATTATTGGGTATTTGATAAAAGGCACATTGATTATTGGATATTTGATAAAAGGACATTGACTATTGGATCAGTGAAAAAACGGACATAGACTATTGGGTCAGTGATAAAAGGGACATTGATTATTGGGTATTTGATAAAAGGAACATTGATTATTGGGTCAGTGATAAAAGGGACATTGATTATTGGGTATTTGATAAAAGGAACATTGATTATTGGGTCAGTGATAAAAGGGACATTGATTATTGGGAATTTGATAAAGGGTACATTGATTATTGGATATTTGATAAAAGGGACATTGATTATTGGGTCAGTGATAAAAGGGACATTGATTATTGGATATTTGATAAAAGGGACATTGACTATTGGCTATTTGATAAAAGGGACATTGCTTATTGGGTCAGTGATAAAAGGGACATTGACTATTGGGTCAGTGATAAAAGGGACATTGACTATTGGGTCAGTGATGAAAGGGACATTGTCTATTGGGTCAGTGATAAAAGGGACATTGATTATTGGGTCAGTGATAAAAGGGACATTGACGATTGGGTCAGTGATAAAAGGGACATTGACTATTGGGTATTTGATAAAAGGGACATTGACTATTGGGTCAGTGAAAAAAGGGACATTGATTATTGGGTATTTGATAAAAGGCACATTGACTATTGGCTATTTGATAAAAGGCACATTGATTATTGGGTATTTGATAAAAGGCACATTGATTATTGGATATTTGATAAAATGACATTGACTATTGGATCTGTGAAAAAACGGACATAGACTATTGGGTCAGTGATAAAAGGGACATTGATTATTGGGTATTTGATAAAAGGAACATTGATTATTGGATATTTGATAAAAAGGGACATTGACTATTGGGTATTTGATAAAAGGCACATTGATTATTGGGTCAGTGATAAAAGGGACATTGATTATTGGGTATTTGATAAAAGGGACATTGACTATTGGGTCAGTAATAAAAGGGATATTGATTATTGGCTATTTGAGAAAAGGGACATTGATTATTGGGTATTTGATGAAAGGGACATTGATTATTGGATATTTGATAAAAGGACATTGACTATTGGATCAGTGAAAAAACGGACATAGACTATTGGGTCAGTGATAAAAGGGACATAGATTATTGGGTATTTGATAAAAGGGACATTTATTATTGGGTCAGTGATAAAAGGGACATTGATTATTGGGTATTTGATAAAAGGGGCATTGATTATTGGGTCAGTGATAAAAGGGACATTGATTATTGGGTATTTTATAAAGAGGACATTGATTATTGGATGTTTGATAAAAGGGACATTGATTATTGGGTCAGTGATAAAAGGGACATTGACTATTGGGTCAGTGATAGGGGCCTCACGGTAGCATGGTGGTTAGCATCAATGCTTCACAGCTCCAGGGTCCCAGGTTCGATTCCCGGCTGGGTCACTGTCTGTGTGGAGTCTGCACGTCCTCCCCGTGTGTGCGTGGGTTTCCTCCGGGTGCTCCGGTTTCCTCCCACAGTCCAAAGATGTGCGGGTTAGGTGGATTGGCCATGCTAAATTGCCCGTAGTGTAAGGTTAATGGGGGGATTGTTGGGTTACGGGTATACGGGTTACGTGGGTTTAAGTAGGGTGATCATTGCTCGGCACAACATCGAGGGCCGAAGGGCCTGTTCTGTGCTGTACTGTTCTATGTTCTATGTTCTATGATAAAAGGGACATTGATTTCTGGGTCAGTGATAAAAGGCAGATTGACTATTGGGTATTTGATAAAAGGGACATTGATTATTGGGTCAGTGATAAAAGGGACATTGATTATTGGGTATTTGGTAAAAGGGATATTAATTATTGGGTATTTGATAAAAGGGACATTGATTATTGGGTATTTGATAAAAGGGACATTGGCTATTGGCTATTTGATAAAAGGGACATTGACTATTGGGTCAGTGATAAAAGGGACATTCATTATTGAGTCAGTGATAAAAGGGACATTGATTATTGGGGATTTGATAAAAGGGACATTGACTATTGGGTATTTGATAAACGACAGAGGTTGAGGTGCGACCTGATAGAAATCTACAAAATTACAAGGGGCATAGACAGAGTGCATAGTGAGAGGCTTTATTCCAGAGTAGTGGGGTCAATTACTTGAGGGCATAGGTTTAAGGTGCGTGGGGCAAGGGTTAGAGGAGATGTACAAGGCAAGTTTATTTACACAGGGTAGAGGGTGCCTGGAACTCGTTGCCTGAGGAGGTGGTGGAAGCAGGGACGACAGTGACGTTGAGACGGGCAGCAGGGTCGGCACAGGCTTGGAGGGCCGAAAGGCCTGTTCCTGTGCTGTACTTTTCTTTGTTCTTTGCTCCTTACTTCGGTGGTTGGTAAGTTAAAGGAAAAGGTCCTGAAGAATAGGATTTATGACCATTTGGAAAGATGCAGCTTAATCTGGGATAGTCAACAAGGATTCGTGAAGGGTAAGTCTTGCCTCACAAATTTGACTGAATTCTTTGAGGAGGTAACTATGTGTGCAGATGAAGGTAGAGCAGTTGATGTATACATGGATTTTAGTCAGGCGTTTGATAAGGTTCCCCAAGGTCGGCTCATGAAGAAAGTGGAGGTGTGGGACAGAGGGAAATTTGGCCAATTGGATAAGTAACTGGCTATCACATAGATGGTGGTGGATGTAAAATTTTCAGACTGGAGACCAGTTACCAGCGGTGTACCACAGGGATCAGTGCTGGGTCCTCTGCTATTTGTGATTTTTATCAATGACTTGGAGGAAGGGGCTGAAGGGTTGGTCAGTAAATTTGCTGATAACACCAAGATTGAGGTGGAGGGCTGTTGTAGGCTGCAAAGAGACATTGATAAGATGCAGAGCTGGGCCGAGAAATGGCAGGTGGAGTTTAACCCTGATAAGTGCGAGGTGATTCATTTTGGTCGGAAAAATTTGAATGCGGATTACAGGGTCAATGGCAGGGTTCTGAAGAATGTGGAGGAACAGAGAGATCTTGGAGTTCATGTCCACAGATCTCTGAAGGTTGCCACTCAAGTGGATAGAGCCGTGTAGAAGGCTTATAGTGTGTTCGCATTTATTAACAGGGGGCATGAGTTTAAGAGCTGTGGGGTTATGCTGCAACTGTACATGACCCTGGTGAGGCCACATTTGGAGTATTGTGTGCAGTTCTGGTCAACTCACTGTAGTAAGTATGTGGAAGCATTGGAAAGGGTGCAAAGGAGATTTACCAGGATGCTGCCTGGTTTGCAGGATAGGTCTTATGAGGAAAGGTTGAGGGAGCTGGGGCATTTCTCTTTGGAGCGGAGAAGGATGAGAGGCGACTTAATAGAGGTTTATAAGATGATGAGGGGGATAGATAGAGTGGACGTTCAGAGACTATTTCCTCGGGTGGATGTAGCTGTTACAAGGGAGCATAACTATAAGATTCAGGGTGGGAGATACAGGAGGGATGTCCGAGGGATGTCCGAGGTATGTTCTTTGCTCAGAGAGTGGTTAGGATGTGGAATGGACTGCCTGCTGTGATAGTGGAGTCGGACACTTTAAGAACTTTCAAGCGGTTATTGGATAGGCACATGGAGCACACCAGAATGACAGGGAGTGGGATAGTTTTATCTTGGTTTTGGACAAAGCTTGGCACAACATCGAGTGCTGTACTGTTCTATGTTCCCTCAGTCCCTGTCCTATCCAGAAACCATCAACCCCCCCCCCCCCCCTCCGACTCCCTCCTCAGACCCTGTTCTTGCCCCGACAGCAACCCCCAGAGCCTACTCCAGCCAGGCCAGGCAAGGCACCATCTCATTCCAGACCTTCTCTCAGACCAGACACCATTGTCCAAACCTTTCCCCAACCCAGACACCATCCCGGCTCAAAACCTGTCCCTGTCAAGACATCCTTTCCCCCAGACCAAGTCCCAGCCCAGACCCCGTCCCAGCAAAGGTGTGACCTCCCTTGAGGGCTGGTTTCGGCCCAGACACCATCCTCCCCAGGTCCTGCTCCTGCCTAGACACCATCCTCCTCGGACCCGGCCCTGGCCCAGGCACCATCCCTCCCAGACCCTGTCCCAGACAACATCCTCTGCAAACACCATCCCCCCCGCCCCAGATCCTACCCTGGCCCACACACCATCCCTCCCAGATTCTGTACACCATCCCCACAAACTCTGTCCCACCCAGAAACCATCATCCCCTCACTTCCCACACCCTGCGCTGGCCCCAACACCATTCCCCCAGACTCTGACCAGGCTCAGGCACCACCCTGGCCAGATCCTGTCCCAGCCCAGAAACTATCCACCTCAGATGCACAGTTACTTCACAGCTCCGGAATCCCAGGTTCGGTTTCTGAATGGCCACCTTCTGCACTGTAATTCTATGATTCCCAGACCCAGCTCTAGCTGACACACCACACCATCCTCCCCAGACTTGGCGCCGAGCCTGATACCATTCCTCCCAGACCCTTGTCCCGGGTGATTATGTAATGGAACCTATGAGGGAACAAGCGGTCTTAGATCTGGTCCCGTGTAATGAGACAGAATTGATTAATGATCTCATAGTTAGGGATCCTCTCGGAAGGAGCGATCACAATATGGTGGAATTTAAAATACAGATGGAGGGTGAGAATGTAAAATCAAACACTAGTGTTTTGTGCTTAAACAAAGGGGATTGCAATGGGATGAGAGAAGAGCAAGCTAAGGTAGAATGGGAGCAAAGACAGTTTGGGTGAAACAGTTGAGGAACAGTGGAGAACCTTCCAATCAATTTTCACAGTGCTCAGCAAAGGTTTATAGAACATAGAACAGTACAGCACAGAACAGGCCCTTCGGCCCTCGATGTTGTGCCGAGCAATGATTACCCTACTTAAACCCACGTAACCCAACAATCCCCCCATTAACCTTACACTACGGGCAATTTAGCATGGCCAATCCACCTAACCCGCACATCTTTGGACTGTGGGAGGAAACCGGAGCACCCGGAGGAAACCCACGCACACACGGGGAGGACGTGCAGACTCCACACAGACAGTGACCCAGCCGGGAATCGAACCTGGGACCCTGGAGCTGTGAAGCATTGATGCTAACCACCATGCTACCGTGAGGCCCCAAAACCAACAAAAAGGAAGGATGGTAGAAAGAGGGACAATCGACCGTGGATATCTAAGGAAATATGGGAGAGTATCAAATTGAAGGAAAAAGCATACAAAGTGGCAAAGATTAGTGGGAGGACTAGAGGACTAGAGGACTGGGAAATCTTCAGGGGGCAACAGAGAGCTACTAAAAAAGCTATAAAGAAGAGGAAGATAGATTATGAGAGTAAACTTGCTTAGAATATAACACAATTGCTTCACAGCTCCAGGGTCCCAGGTTCGATTCCGGCTTGGGTCACTGTCTGTGCAGAGTCTGCACATCCTCCCCGTGTGTGTGTGGGTTTCCTCCGGGTGCTCCGGTTTCCTCCCACAGTCCAAAGATGTGCAGGTTAGGTGGATTAGCCATGATAAATTGCCCTTAGTGTCCAAAATTGCCTTTAGTGTTGGGTGGGGTTACTGGGTTATGGGGATAGGGTGGAGGTGTTGACCTCGGGTAGGGTGCTCTTTCCAAGAGCCGGTGCAGACTCAATGGGCCGAGTGGCCTCCTTCTGCACTGTAAATTCAATGAATATAAAAACAGTTAGTAAAAGTTTCTACAAATATATAAAACAAAAAAGAGTGGCTAAGGTAAATATTGGTCCTTTAGAGGATGAGAAGGGAGATTAAATAATGGGAGATGAGGAAATGGCCGAGGAACTGAACAGGTTTTTTGGGTCGGTCTTCACAGTGGAAGACACAAATAACATGCCAGCGACTGATGGAAATGAGGCTATGACAGGTGAGGACCTTGAGAGGATTTTTATCACTAAGGAGGTAGTGATGGGCAAGCTAATGGGGCTAAAGGTAGACAAGTCTCCTGGCCCTGATGGAATGCATCCCAGAGTGCAAAAAGAGATGGCTAGGGAAATTACAGATGCACTAGTGATAATTCACCAAAATTCACTAGACTCTGAGGTGGTCCCGGCGGATTGGAAATTAGCAAACGTGACACCACTGTTTAATAAAGGAGGTAGGCAGAGAGTGGGTAATTATAGGCCAGTGAGCTTAACTTCGGTAGTAGGGAAGATGCTGGAATCTATCATCAAGGAAGAAATAGCGAGGCATCTGGTTGGAAATTGTCCCATTGGGCAGGCGCAGCATGGGTTCATAAAGGGAAGGTCGCGCATAACTAATTTAGTGGAATTATTTGAGGACATTACCTGTGCGGTAGATAACGGGGAGCCAATGGATGTGGTATATCTGGATTTCCAGAAAGCCTTTGACAAGGTGCCACGCAAAAGGTTGCTGCATAAGATAAAGATGCATGGCATTAAGGGTAAAGTAGTAGCATGGATAGAGAATTGGTTAATTAATAGAAAGCAAAGAGTGGGGATTAATGGGTGTTTCTCTGGTTGGCAATCAATAGCTAGTGGTGTCCCTCAGGGATCAGTGTTGGGCCCACAATTGTTCACAATTTATATCGATAATTTGGAGTTGGGGACCAAGTGCAGTGTATCCAAGTTTGCAGACGACACCAAGATGATTGGTAAAGCAAAAAGTGCAGAGGATACTGGAAGTCTGCAGAGGGATTTGGATAGGTTAAGTGAATGGGCTAGGGTCTGGCAGATGGAATACAATGTTGACAAATGTGAGGTTATCCATTTTGGTAGGAATAACAGCAAAAGGGATTATTATTTAAATGAAAAAATATTAAAACATGCTGCTGTGCAGAGAGACCTGGTTGTGCTAGTGCATGAGTCGCAAAACGTTTGTTTGCAGGTGCAAGAGGTGATTAAGACGACAAATGGAATTTTGTCCTTCATTGCTAGAGGGATGGAGTTTAAGACTAGAGAGACTTGGGTGTGCTAGTGCATGAGTCACAGAAGGTTGGTTTACAGGTGCAACAGGTGATTAAGAAGGCAAATGGAATTTTGTCCTTCATTGGTAGAGGGATGGAGTTTAAGACTAGGGAGGTTATGCTGCAATTGTATAAGGTATTAGTGAGGCCACACCTGGAGTATTGTGTTCAGTTTTGGTCTGCTTACCTGAGAAAGGACGTACTGGCGCTGGAGGGTGTGCAGAGGAGATTCACTAGGTTAATCCCAGAGCTGAAGGGGTTGGATTATGAGGAGAGGTTGAGTAGACTGGGACTATACTCGTTGGAATTCAGAAAGATGAGGGGGGATCTTATAGAAACATAAAATTATGAAGGGAATAGATAGGATAGATGCGGGCAGTGTCATGTGAGAGAAATGGATGTTTAAGCAATGTACCTTTAAGAAATGAAACTGATCATATTACTGAAGTGATGTCAGAGGGTGGGGGGAGCTGAGCTGAGCTCACTTCTGCTTTTGGTTTCTGTTTGAGGAGAAAGCTGGGAGTGTTTGTGTGTTTTGCTGAGAGCTGCTTGAAAGGAGAAAGCCAGTCCTGAGAAAGCCCTTGGGATGCTGGGACTGCAGGTGATATATCTTTCCCATCCAACAGAAAATATGTACTAACTGCAACCTGGTGTTACTATTTTTGTGAAAGTGAAGTTGTTTGGATGTGTATAGGAACAGTGTGTAGGATTGGGTAGTGTTGTATTATTATCAGGGTTATCTGTGAAGTAAGAGGTGTTAAGAGATCCAATGTTTATTTAAAAGGTTAATTTGAGTTCATGGAATAAACATTCTTTTGTTTCAAATACCACGTGTCCATAATTGTAATACCACACCCGGGGAACAAGCCGCGTGCTTCAAAAGCAACAATCCATTAAAGGGGAGGTTGGTTGAACTCCATGATACATTTTGGGGTTCTGGAACCACCGCTCCCATAACAGCAGGTTGTTTCCACTGGCGGGTGAAAGCAGAACTAGGGAGCATAGCCTCAAAATAAGGGCTAGTAGACTTAGGACTGAGTTTAGGAGGAACTTCTTCACCCAAAGGGTTGTGAATCTATGGAATTCCTTGCCCAGTGGAGCAATTGAGGCTCCTTCATTAAATGTTTTTAAGATAGAGATAGATAATGTTTTGAAGAATAAAGGGATTAAGGGTTATGGTGTTCGGGCCGGAAAGTGGAGCTGAGTCCACAAAAGATCAGCCATGATCTAATTGAATGGCGGAGCAGGCTCGAGAGGCCAGATGGCCTATTCCTACTCCTAGTTCTTATGCTCTTATGTGAGACACCGACCCCACAGACCATGTCCAATCCAGAAAACATCAGCCCCTTTCTCCTCAGATTCTGCCCTAGCTCAGACAGCATCCCCCACTGCATCCCACACAGATCCCATCCTGGGCAGCACCCGACACAGATCCTGTTCCTCGGGCCAGCCACCATTCCCACTCAATAATGTCCCAACCAGAAACCATCAGCCCCTAACTTCCCACATCCTGCCCTTGCTCAGACACCATTACACGCAGACCTTGTCCCCCAACCCAGACAACATGCCTCCCTCCTCAGATAGCATTCCACCAGACACCGTCCCGGCCCAGACACCATTTCCCCAGACTATGCCCCAGCCAGAAACCTTCAGCCCCTTCCCCCCCCCCCCCCCCCCCCCTCCCCCCACACACCCTGCCCTGGCTCAGACATCATCCCCACAGGCCCAGTCAGAACCCCAACCAACCCCTATTCCCCTTCCCGCATAACACTGACATGGCACAGACAATATACCACCACAGACACCATCTCCCCCAAACCCTGTCCCAACCAGACACCATCTCCCCCAAACCCTGTCCCATCCAGACACCATCTCCCACAGACCCTGTCCCAACCAGACACCATCTCCCCCAAACCCTGTCCCATCCAGACACCATCTCCCACAGACCCTGTCCCAACCAGACACCATCTCCCACAGACCCTGTCCCAACCAGACACCATCTCCCCCAAACCCTGTCCCACCCAGACACCATCTCCCCCAAACCCTGTCCCATCCAGACACCATCTCCCACAGACCCTGTCCCAACCAGACACCATCTCCCCCAAACCCTGTCCCACCCAGACACCATCTCCCCCAGACACCATCTCCCCCAAACCCTGTCCCATCCAGACACCATCTCCCACAGACCCTGTCCCAACCAGACACCATCTCCCCCAAACCCTGTCCCATCCAGACACCATCTCCCACAGACCCTGTCCCAACCAGACACCATCACCCCCAAACCCTGTCCCATCCAGACACCATCTCCCACAGACCCTGTCCCAACCAGACACCATCACCCCCAAACCCTGTCCCATCCAGACACCATCTCCCACAGACCCTGTCCCAACCAGACACCATCAACACCAGACTCTGTACCATCCACACACCATCTCCCACAGACCCTGCCCCACACAGACACCATCTCCCCAGACACCATCTCCCCCAGACCCTGTCCCACCCAGACACCATCTCCCCCAGACCCTGTCCCACCCAGACACCATCTCCCCCAGACTCTGTCCCACCCAGACACCATCTCCCACAGACCCTGTCCCAACCAGACACCATCAACCCCAGACTCTGTACCATCCACACACCATCTCCCACAGACCCTGTCCCACCCAGACACCATCTCCCCCAGACCCTGCCCCACACAGACACCATCTCCCCAGACACCATCTCCCCCAGACCCTGCCCCACCCAGACACCATCTCCCCAGACACCATCTCCCCCAGACCCTGTCCCACCCAGACACTATCTCCCCCAGACACCATCACCCCACACTCTCTCTCTCATCCGGACACAATATCCCCCAGACACTGTCCGACCCAGACACCATATCCCTCAGACACTGTCCCACCCAGACACTATCTCCCCCAGACACCATCTCCCCCAGACACCATCTCCCCCAGACACCATCTCCCCCAGACACCATCTCCCCCAGACACCATCTCCCCCAGACACCATCTCCCCCAGACACCATCTCCCCCAGACACCATCTCCCCCAGACACCATCTCCCCCAGACACCATCTCCCCCAGACACTGCCCCACCGAGACACCATATCCCCCAGACACTGCCCCACCCAGACACCATATCCCCCAGACACTGTCCCACCCAGACACTGCCCCACCCAGACACCATCTCCCCCAGACCCTGTCCCACCCAGACACCATCTCCCCCAGACACTGCCCCACCGAGACACCATATCCCCCAGACACTGCCCCACCCAGACACCATATCCCCCAGACACTGTCCCACCCAGACACTGCCCCACCCAGACACCATCTCCCCCAGACCCTGTCCCACCCAGACACCATCTCCCCCAGACACTGCCCCACCCAGAAACCATCTCCCCCAGACCCTGCCCCACCCAGACACCATCTCCCCCATACTCTGTCCCACCCAGACACTGCCCCACCCAGACACCATCTCCCCCAGACCCTGCCCCACACACACACCATCTCCCCAGACACAATCTCCTCCAGACACTGCCCCACCCAGAAACCATCTCCCCCAGACCCTCCCCACCCAGACACCATCTCCCTCAGACTCTGTCCCACCCAGACACTGTCCCACCCAGACACTGTCCCACCCAGACACCATCTCCCCAGACCCTGTCCCACCCAGACACCATCTCCCCCAGACACTGCCCCACCCAGAAACCATCTCCCCCAGACCCTGCCCCACCCAGACACCATCTCCCCCATACTCTGTCCCACCCAGACACTGTCCCACCCAGACACTGTCCCACCCAGACACTGTCCCACCCAGACCCTGTCCCACCCAGACACCATCTCCCCCAGACACTGCCCCACCCAGAAACCATCTCCCCCAGACCCTGCCCCACCCAGACACCATCTCCCCCATACTCTGTCCCACCCAGACACTGCCCCACCCAGACAGCATCTCCCCCAGACCCTGCCCCACACACACACCATCTCCCCAGACACCATCTCCCCCAGACTCTGTCCCACCCAGACACCATTTTCCCCAGACACTGCCCCACCCAGACACCATCTCCCCCATACTCTGTCCCACCCAGACACCATCTCCCTCAGACTCTGTCCCACCCAGACACAGTCCCACCCAGACACTGTCCCACCCAGACACCATCTCCCCCAGACCCTGTCCCACCCAGACACCATCTCCCCCAGACACTGCCCCACCCAGAAACCATCTCCCCCAGACCCTGCCCCACCCAGACACCATCTCCCCCATACTCTGTCCCACCCAGACACTGCCCCACCCAGACACCATCTCCCCCAGACCCTGCCCCACACACACACCATCTCCCCAGACACCATCTCCCCCAGACTCTGTCCCACCCAGACACCATCTCCCACAGACCCTGTCCCACCCAGACACCATCTCCCCCATACTCTGTCCCACCCAGACACTGCCCCACCCAGACACCATCTCCCCCAGACCCTGCCCCACACACACACCATCTCCCCAGACACCATCTCCCCCAGACTCTGTCCCACCCAGACACCATCTCCCACAGACCCTGTCCCACCCAGACACCATCTCCCCCATACTCTGTCCCACCCAGACACTGCCCCACCCAGACACCATCTCCCCCAGACCCTGCCCCACACACACCATCTCCCCAGACACCATCTCCCCCAGACTCTGTCCCACCCAGACACCATTTTCCCCAGACACTGTCCCACCCAGACACCATCTCCCTCAGACTCTATCCCACCCAGACACTGTCCCACCCAGACACTGTCCCACCCAGACACTGTCCCACCCAGACACCATCTCCCCAGACACCATCCCACCCAGACACTGTCCCACCCAGACACCATCTCCCCAGACACCATCTCCCCCAGACCCTGCCCCACACACACACCATCTCCCCAGACACCATCTCCCCCAGACACTGTCCCACCCAGACACTGCCCCACCCAGACACCATCTCCCCCAGACCCTGCCCCACCCAGACACCATCTCCCCCAGACCGTGCCCCACACACACACCATCTCCCCAGACACCATCTCCCACAGACCCTGCCCCACCCAGACACCATTTTCCCCACACTCTCTCTCTCACCCGGACACAATATCCCCCAGACCCTGCCCCACCCAGACACCATCTCCCCAGACCCTGCCCCACCCAGACACCATCTCCCCAGACCCTGCCCCACCCAGACACCGTCTCCTCCACACTCTCTCTCTCATCCG
>NC_052157.1:96322580-96346578 GCF_902713615.1 Scyliorhinus canicula
CATCTCCCCCAGACTCTGCACCACCCAGACACAATACCCCCAGACTGAGTCCCAACCAGACACCATCCGTCCAGACCCTGTCTCACCCAGACTCCACCTCCCCCTGACTGATAACACCCTGACTCCATCACCCCCAGATTCTGTCCCACCCAGACAGCATCTCCCCCAGGCTCTGGCCACCAAGACACTATTCCCCAGACACTGTCCCACCTAGACACCATCTCCCCCAGACCCTGTCCCACCCGGTCACCATCTCCCCCAGACCCTGTCCCACCCGGCCACCATCTCCCCCAGATTCTGTCCCAACCAGACACCATCTCCCCAGACTCTGTCCCACCGAGACACTATTACCCAGACACCATAACCCCACTGTCCCTGCCACACAACACACCTTGGACTGAATCCCGCCCAGACACCATCTCCCCCAGACTCTGTCCAACCCAGACACCATCTGCCCCAGACCCTGCTCCACCCACACATCATCCGCCAAGACTGATTCCCACGCAGACACCACCCCCCAGACTCTGTCCCACCCAGACACCATCTCCTCCAGACCCTGTCCCACCCAGACACCATCTCTCCCAGACCCTGTCCCACCCAGACACCATCTCCCCCAGACTCTGTCCCACCCAGACACCATCTCACCCAGACCCTGTCCCACCCAGACACCATCTCACCCAGACCCTGTCCCACCCAGACACCATCTCCCCCAGACTCTGTCCCACCCAGACACCATATCCCCCAGACACTGCCCCAACCAGACACCATCACCCCCAGACCCTGCCCCACCCAGACACCATCTCACCCAGACCCTGTCCCACCCAGACACCATCTCCTCCAGACCCTGTCCCACCCAGACACCATCTCACCCAGACCCTGTCCCACCCAGACACCATCTCCTCCAGACCCTGTCCCACCCAGACACCATATCCCCCAGACCCTGTCCCACCCAGACACCATCTCCTCCAGACCCTGTCCCACCCAGACACCATCTCCCCAGACCCTGTCCCACCCAGACACCATCTCCCCCAAACTCTGTCCCACCCAGACACCATATCCCCCAGACCCTGTCCCACCCAGACACCATCTCCTCCAGACCCTGTCCCACCCAGACACCATCTCACCCAGACCCTGTCCCACCCAGACACCATCTCCTCCAGACCCTGTCCCACCCAGACACCATCTCACCCAGACCCTGTCCCACCCAGACACCATCTCCCCCAGACTCTGTCCCACCCAGACACCATCTCCCCCAGACTCTGTCCCACCCAGACACCATCTCCCCCAGACCCTGTCCCACCCAGACACCATCTCACCCAGACCCTGTCCCACCCAGACACCATCCACCTACACCCCGTCCCCCAGATCCTCAACTCACCCAGACACCATTCCCCCCAGGTCGTCTCTTCACCCAGACACCATCGCCCCCAGACCCTGTCCCACCCAGACATCATCTCAACCTGACCCTGTCCCACCCAGACACCATCTCCCCCAGACGCTGTCCCACCCAGACACCATCTACCCCAGACCCTGTCCCCCAGACCCTCAACTCACCCAGACACCATTCCCCAGACCCTGTCCCACCCAGTCATCATCTCTCCCAGACGCTGTCCCACCCAGTCATCATCTCTCCCAGACCTTGTCCCCCAGACCCTCAACTCACCCAGACACCATTCCCCAGACCCTGTCCCACCCAGACACCATCTCCCCAGACCCTGTCCCACCCAGACACCATCTCCCCCAGACCCTGTCCCACCCAGACACCATTCCCCAGACCCTGTCCCACCCAGACCCTGTCCCACCCAGACACCATCTCCCCCAGACCCTGTCCCACCCAGACACCATCTCCCCAGACCCTGTCCCACCCAGACACCATCTCCCCAGACCCTGTCCCACCCAGACACCATCTCCCCCAGACCCTGTCCCACCCAGACACAATCTCTCCCAGACTGTACCACCCAGACACCATCTCCCCCAGACCCTGTCCCACCCAGACACCATCTCCCCCAGACCCTGTCCCACCCAGACACAATCTCTCCCAGACTGTACCACCCAGACACCATCTCCCCAGACCCTGTCCCACCCAGACACCATCCGCCCCAGACCCTGTCCCCCAGAGACACAATCTCTCCCAGACCATGTCCCACACAGCCAACAGCCCCCCAGACTCTCTCCTCACCCAGACACCATCTCCCCCAGACCCTGTCCCACCCAGACACCAGCCCCCCACAGACCCTGTCCCACCCAGACACCACCCCCCCCCCCCCTGATCGTCTCATCACCCAGACACCATCTCCCCCAGACCCCGTCACACCCAGACACCATCCCCCCATTCCCATCCCCCTCACTCAGCCCCCTCACTGTGTAACCATCCCGGGACAGTGACCCCTGACCCTCCGGGCCGTGACTCTTTACCTCTTTCTCTCCACAGATATGGCTGATGAATGATCCGGACGCCGGACTTGAAGACGGACCCAGGATTGCAGCCACTCCCTTGGGAAGAATCTGACACACTGCAAAAGAAGGGAAGAGCAAGGATTCCTGTCAGGGTGATGAAGATGAAGAATTACCTGGGGCGATTTGTCAGGTGGCGCTTCATAATAACACTTAAACATATCCACAGCCTTTAACAAAAGTGAAGAGTCTACAGAGGAAAGGTATCTGTCAAAATTCAACTGAGGGGAGTTGAACAAGAGGCTCCCAAAGGATTGAAGGGTGTCGTTCGAAAGAAGAAAGGTGGCCAGGCGGCAGGGTTTAGAGAGGAATCCGGGAGCCATGGGATAAGGGGATGCTCCGGAGGCCGGAGTTGGGGAGCACAGAGATCTCGGAGGGTTGTCAGGGCTGGAGGCAGTTGCAGATTTGAGGGGGTTTGTAGGGGGTGGAGGATGTTACAGAGATCGGGAGGGTTGTAGGGATCTCCCTGGATCTGAAATGATTTGATTACCTGCAAATGCTCGCATTCCAAGCATTGTCCAGCATCTCTGACTTTGTCTATATAAATGTTTCTGGAACATACCTCTCCATTCACCTGAGGAAGGAGCTGCGCTCCGAAAGCTCGTGTTTGAAACAAACCTGTTGGACTTTAACCTCGTGTTGTAAGACTTCTTACTGTTACAGAGATAGGGAGGGTTGTAGGGGCTGAAGGAGATTACAGAGATAGGGAGGCTTGTAGCGGCAGGAGGGTTGTAGGGGTTGTAGGAGGTTACAGAAATAGGGAGGTTGGAGGGGCTGAAGGAGGTTACAGAGACAGGGAGGCATGTAGGGGCTGGAGGAGGTTATTGAGATAGGGAGGGGGAGAGGCTGGAAGAGGTTACAAATATAGGGAGGGTTGTAGGGGCTGGAGGAAATTACAGAGATCGGGAGGGTTGTAGGGGCTGGAGGAGATTACAGAGATAGTGAGGGTTGTAGGGGCTGGAGGAGGTTATAGAGATACTGAGGGTTGTAGGGGCTGGAGGAGGTTACAGAGATTGGGAGGGTTGTGGGGGCTGGAGGAGGTTACAGAGATAGGGAGGGTTGTCGGGGCTGGAGGAGGTTACAGAGATAGGGAGGGTTGTCGGGGCTGGAGGAGGTTACAGAGATAGGGAGGGTGTAGGGGCTGGAGGAGGTTACAGAGATAGGGAGGGTTGTTGGGGCTGGAGGAGGTTACAGAGGTGGGGAGGGTTGTAGGGGCTGAAGGAGGTTACAGAGATGGGGAGGGTTGTAGGGGCTGGAGGAGGTTTCAGAGATGGGGAGGGTTGTAGGGGCTGGAGGTGGTTACAGAGATGGGGAGGGTTGTCGGGGCTGGAGGAGGTTACAGAGATGGGGAGGGTTGTGGGGCTGGAGGAGGTTACAGAGATAGGGAGGGTTGTAGGGGCTGGAGGAGGTTTCAGAGATGGGGAGGGTTGTAGGGGCTGGAGGAGGTTTACAGAGATAGGGAGGGTTGTAGGGGCTGGAGGAGGTTACAGAGATGGGGAGGGTTGTAGAGGCTGGAGGAGGTTACAGAGATGGGGAGGGTTCTAGGGGCTGGAGGAGATTACAGAGATGGGGAGGGTTGTAGGGGCTGGAGGAGGTTACAGAGATAGGGAGGGTTGTCGGGGCTGGAGGAGATTACAGAGATGGGGAGGGTTGTAGGGGCTGGAGGAGGTTACAGGGATGGGGAGGGTTGTAGGGGCTGGAGGAGGTTTCAGAGATGGGGAGGGTTATAGGGGCTGGAGGTGGTTACAGAGATGGGGAGGGTTGTCGGGGCTGGAGGAGGTTACAGAGATGGGGAGGGTTGTGGGGCTGGAGAAGGTTACAGAGATAGGGAGGGTTGTAGGGGCTGGAGGAGGTTTCAGAGATGGGGAGGATTGTAGGGGCTGGAGGAGGTTACAGAGATAGGGAGGGTTGTAGGGGCTGGAGGAGGTTTCAGAGATGGGGAGGGTTGTAGGGGCTGGAGGAGGTTACAGAGATAGGGAGGGGTTTAGGGGCTGGAGGGGGTTACAGAGATAGGGAGGAGTTTAGGAGCTGGAGGAGATTACAGAGATGGGGAGGGTTGTAGGGGCTGGAGGAGGTTACAGAGATAGGGAGGGTTGTCGGGGCTGGAGGAGGTTACAGAGATAGGGAGGGTTGTCGGGGCTGGAGGAGGTTACAGAGATAGGGAGGGTTGTAGGGGCTGGAGGAGGTTACAGAGATAGGGAGGGTTGTCGGGGCTGGAGGAGGTTACAGAGATGGGGAGGGTTGTAGGGGCTGGAGGAGGTTACAGAGATGGGGAGGGTTGTAGGGGCTGGAGGTGATTACAGAGATAGGGAGGGTTGTCGGGGCTGGAGGAGGTTACAGAGATAGTGAGGGTTCTCGGGGCTGGAGGAGGTTACAGAGATAGGGAGGGTTGTTGGGGCTGGAGGAGGTTACAGAGATACTGAGGGTTGTCGGGGCTGGAGGAGGTTACAGAGATAGGGAGGGTTGTAGGGGCTGGAGGAGGTTACAGAGATGGGGAGGGTTGTGGGGCTTGGAGGAGGTTACAGAGATAGGGAGGGTTGTCGGGGCTGGAGGAGGTTACAGAGATAGGGAGGGTTGTCGGGGCTGGAGGAGGTTACAGAGATGGGGAGGGTTGTGGGGCTGGAGGAGGTTACAGAGATAGGGAGGGTTGTCGGGGCTGGAGGGGGTTACAGAGATGGGGAGGGTTGTCGGGGCTGGAGGAGTTTACAGAGATAGTGAGGGTTGTCGGGGCTGGAGGAAGTTACAGAGATAGGGAGGGTTGTTGGGGCTGGAGGAGGTTACAGAGATGGGGAGGGTTGTAGGGGCTGGAGGAGGTTACAGAGATAGTGAGGGTTGTCGGGGCTGGAGGAGGTTACAGAGATACTGAGGGTTGTCGAGGCTGGAGGAGGTTACAGAGATAGGGAAGGTTGTTGGGGCTGGAGGAGGTTACAGAGATGGGGAGGGTTGTAGGGGCTGGAGGAGGTTACAGAGATTGTGAGGGTTGTCGGGGCTGGAGGAGGTTACAGAGATACTGAGGGTTGTCGGGGCTGGAGGAGGTTACAGAGATGGGGAGGGCTGTCGGGGCTGGAGGAGGTTACAGAGATGGGGAGGGTTGTCGGGGCTGGAGGAGTTTACAGAGATAGTGAGGGTTGTCGGGGCTGGAGGAAGTTACAGAGATAGGGAGGGTTGTTGGGGCTGGAGGAGGTTACAGAGATGGGGAGGGTTGTTGGGGCTGGAGGAGGTTACAGAGATGGGGAGGGTTGTCGGGGCTGGAGGAGGTTACAGAGATGGGGAGGGTTGTCGGGGCTGGAGGAGGTTACAGAGATAGTGAGGGTTGTTGGGGCTGGAGGAGGTTACAGAGATGGGGAGGGTTGTCGGGGCTGGAGGAGGTTACAGATATGGGGAGGGTTGTCGGGGCTGGAGGAGGTTACAGAGATATGGTGTGATCTGGAAGCAAGCAGTAGAATTTGAAAAACGAGTCTGCACTGAAGGAGAGGAGCAAGTCTTCAGGTGATATTGGAATGGGACCTGGTGCAAGTTCGGATTAAGCATTGGAAATATTCCCGACATTAAACTGTTTACAACGGTTATCTGTTTTTGCTAAGGGTGCTGTCATCTCCAAGGCCGGCAACTGCTTCTTTAGGGGCTTCATGGAGCTCTCAAAGGCCTCCACTGAACTTTATCAGGGAGTAGTCTTCAATGCTGTTAGTCATTAATTTATCTCATTGAAGTGTACCAAATTCTTTCTGGGCTCGACAGGGTAGATGCAGGAAGGATGTTTAGCCTGGCTGGGGGAGTCTAGAAACAGGCAACACAGGTCTCAGGAAAATGAACAAGGCCATGTAAGATTGGATGTGGAGGATTTTCTGCACTCCACAGGGTGGTGAATCTTTGGAATTCGCTACCTCAGTGAACGTGAAGGCTCTCATTGATTACGTTAAAGACTGAGATCGATCAATTTCTAGATCCCAGTAACATCAAGGGACACGGGGATAGTGACATTGAGGTATGATCCAGTTAAATGGCTGAACAGGTTCAGGGTGTCTGAATGGCTTACTCCTGTGTTCCCATTTTGCAGGAGCTGCCAGGCGATTACTGAAAACTGGCAGAGGAATCCCCTTAAACAGACCTTTACGCCGGAATTCTCTGGTCATTCAGATTCTCTATTCCCACCGGCAGTGCACCCCCACCTGGAATTTCCCCGCGACATCGGGTACTTTCAATGGGAAATTCCATTCACAAGCAGCGGGAAGTTATAATCCTGCCGCCAGCGAAGAGTGCACCCCACAAAAACACGGGGCTGGGGGGGGGGGGGGGGAGGAGAATCCAGCCCATGATATTCACTTCAACACTCACATGCCCTGTGGGAGTGAGTCCCACATTCTCCCCACTCCCTGTGGGAGAAAGTTCATCATTCTCCCCACTCCCTGTGGGAGTGAGTTCCACATTCTCCCCACTCCCTGTGGGAGCAAGTCCCCCATTCTCCTCACTCCCTGTGGGAGCGAGTTCCACATTCTCCCCACTCCCTGTGGGAGCGAGTTCCACATTCTCCCCACTCCCTGTGGGAGCAAGTCCCCCATTCTCCTCACTCCCTGTGGGAGCAAGTTCATCATTCTCCCCACTCCCTGTGGGAGTGAGTCCCACATTCTCCCCACTCCCTGTGGGAGCAAGTTCATAATTCTCCCCACTCCCTGTGGGAGTGAGTTCCACATTCTCCCCACTCCCTGTGGGAGTGAGTTCCACATTCTCCCCACTCCCTGTGGGAGCGAGTTCCACATTCTCCCCACTCCCTGTGGGAGCAAGTTCATCATTCTCCCCACTCCCTGAGGGAGTGAGTTCCACATTCTCCCCACTCCCTGTGGGAGTGAGTCCCACATTCTCCCCACTCCCTGTGGGAGCGAGTTCCACATTCTCCCCACTCCCTGTGGGAGCGAGTTCCACATTCTCCCCACTCCCTGTGGGAGCAAGTTCATCATTCTCCCCACTCCCTGAGGGAGTGAGTTCCACATTCTCCCCACTCCCTGTGGGAGTGAGTCCCACATTCTCCCCACTCCCTGTGGGAGCGAGTCCCACATTCTCCCCACTCCCTGTGGGAGCGAGTTCCACATTCTACCCACTCCCTGTGGGAGCAAGTTCATCATTCTCCCCACTCCCTGAGGGAGTGAGTTTCACATTCTCCCCACTCCCTGTGGGAGTGAGTCCCCCATTCTCCTCACTCCCTGTGGGAGCGAGTCCCACATTCTCCCCAGTGACCACAACTCCTTGCCTTTACCATAGCCATGGAGAGTGATAGGAACACACAGTGTGGGAAGGTATTTAATTGGGGGAGGGGAAATTATACTGCTGTTGGACAGGAGCTGAGGAGCATGACGTGGGAACAATTGTTCTTGGGGGAAATGCACAACAGTAATGTGGGGATTGTTTAAGGAGCACTTGCTGCGAGTGCTGGATAGTTTTGTCCCACTGAGACAAGGAAGGAATGGTAAGGCGAAGGAGCCTTGGATAACAAGAGAAGTGGAGCTTCCAGTCAAGAGGAAGAAGGAAGCTTACGTAAGGTTGAAGAAGCAAGGATCTGACTTGGCTCTAGAGGGTTACAAGGTAGCCAGAAAATAACTCAAAATGGACTCAGGAGAGCTAGAAAGGGGCATGAAAAAGCCCTGGCGGGAAGGATTAGGGAAAACCCCAAGGTGTTCCAAACTTATGTGTGAAATAAGAGGGTGATCAGATTGAGAGTAGGGTCGATCAGGGATAGTGGAAGGAACTTGTGCCTCGGGTCTGTGGAGACGGAGGAGGCCCTAAATGAATACATAGAACATAGAACATTCCAGCGCAGTACAGGCCCTTCGGCCCTCAATGTTGCGCCGACCTGTGAAACCCCTCTAAAGCCCATCTACACTATTCCCTTATCATCCATATGTCTATCCAATGACCATTTGAATGCGTTTAGTGTTGGCAAGTCCAGTACAGTTGCAGGCAGGGCATTCCACGCCCTTACTACTTTCTGAGTAAAGAACCTACCTCTGACATCTATCCTATATCTATCTCCCCTCAATTTAAAGCTATGTCCCCTCGTGCTGGACATCACCATCCGAGGAAAAAGGCTCTCACTGTCCACCCTATCTAATCCTCTGATCATAGCTATCATAAAATTTACAGTGCAGAAGGAGGCCATTCGGCCCATCGAGTCTGCACCGGCTCTTGGAAAGAGCACCCTACCCAAGGTCAACACCTCCACCTTATCCCCATAACCCAACCCAACACTAAGGGCAATTTTGGACACTAAGGGCAATTTATCATGGCCAATCCACCTAACCTGCACATCTTTGGACTGTGGGAGGAAACCGGAGCACCCGGAGGAAACCCACGCAGACACGGGGAGGATGTGCAGACTCCACACAGTGACCCAAGCCGGAATCGAACCTGGGACCCTGGAGCTGTGAAGCAATTGTGCTATCCACAATGCTACCGTGCTGCCCATCCTGTATGCCTCAATTAAATCACCTCTTAACCTTCTTCGCTCTAACGAAAACAGCCTCAAGTCCCTCAGCCTTCCCTCATAAGATCGTCCCTCCATACCAGGCAACATCCTGGTAAATCTCCTCTGCACCCTTTCCAATGCTTCCACATCCTTCCTATAAATACTCCAAATGCGGCCGCACCAGAGTTTTGTACAGCTGCAACATGACCTCATGGCTCTGAAACTTAATCCCTCTACCAATTAAAGCTAACACACCGTACGCCTTCCAAACAACTCTCTCAACCTGGGTGGCAACTTTCAGGGATCTATGTACATGGACACCGAGATCTCTCTGCTCATCCACACTACCAAGAATCTTACCATTAGTCCAGTACTCTGTATTCCTGTTACTACTTCCAAAATTAATCACCTCACACTATTCTGCATTAAACTCCATTTGCCACCTGTCAGCCCAGCGCTACAGCTTATCTATGTCCCTCTGTAACTTGTAACATCCTTCTGCACTGTCCACAACTCCGCTGACTTTAGTGTCATCTGCAAATTTACTCACCCATCCTTCTACGCCCTCCTCCAGGTCATTTATAAAAATGACAAACAGCAGTGCCCCCAAAACAGATCCTTGTGGTACACCACTAGTAACTGGACTCCAGTCTGAACATTTCCCATCAACCACCACCCTTTGTCTTCTTCCAGCTAGCCAATTTCTGATCCAAACTGCTAAATCACCCTCCCATGTCTCCATATTTTCTGTAATCGCTTTACTGAAATCCATATACACCACATCAACTGCTTTACCCTCATCCACCTGTTTGGTCACCTTCTCAAAGAACTCTAAGGTTTGTGAGGCACGACCTACCCTTCACAAAACCGTGTTGACTATCTCTAATCAAATTATTCCTTTCCAGATGATTATACATCCTAGTCAGGAATAAAAGAATGACTAGGGTCAGGAATAAAAGAATGACTAGGGTAAGAGTAGGGCCAGTCAAGGACAGTGGTGGGAAGTTGTGTGTGGAGGCTGAGGAGATAAGCGAGATACTAAATGAATACTTTTCGTCAGTATTCACTCAAGAAAAAGATAATATTGTGGAGGAGAATGCTGAGACCCAGGCTATTAGAATAGATGGCATTGAGGTGCGTAGGGAAGAAGTGTTGGCAATTCTGGACAAGGTGAAAATAGATAAGTCCCCGGGGCCGGATGGGATTTATCCTAGGATTCTCTGGGAAGCCAGGGAAGAGATTGCTGAGCCTTTGGCTTTGATTTTTAGGTCATCATTGGCTACAGGAATAGTGCCAGAGGACTGGAGGATAGCAAATGTGGTCCCTTTGTTCAAGAAGGGGAGTAGAGATAACCCCGGTAACTATAGGCCGGTGAGCCTAACGTCTGTGGTGGGTAAAGTCTTGGAGAGGATTATAAAAGATACGATTTATAATCATCTAGATAGGAATAATATGATTAGGGACAGTCAGCATGGTTTTGTGAAGGGTAGGTCATGCCTCACAAACCTTATCGAGTTCTTTGAGAAGGTGACTGAACAGGTAGACGAGGGTAGAGCAGTTGATGTGGTGTATATGGATTTCAGTAAAGCGTTTGATAAGGTTCCCCACGGTCGTCTATTGCAGAAAATACGGAGGCTGGGGATTGAGGGTGATTTAGAGATGTGGATCAGAAATTGGCTAGTTGAAAGAAGACAGAGAGTGGTAGTTGATGGGAAATGTTCAGAATGGAGTTCAGTTACGAGTGGCGTACCACAAGGATCTGTTCTGGGGCCGTTGCTGTTTGTCATTTTTATAAATGACCTAGAGGAGGGCGCAGAAGGATGGGTGAGTAAATTTGCAGACGACACTAAAGTCGGTGGAGTTGTAGACAGTGCGGAAGGATGTTGCAGGTTACAGAGGGACATAGATAGGCTGCAGAGCTGGGCTGAGAGGTGGCAAATGGAGTTTAATGTGGAGAAGTGTGAGGTGATTCACTTTGGAAAGAATAACAGAAATGCGGAATATTTGGCTAATGGTAAAATTCTTGGTAGTGTGGATGAGCAGAGGGATCTCGGTGTCCATGTACATAGATCCCTGAAAGTTGCCACCCAGGTTGATAGGGTTGTGAAGAAGGCCTATGGTGTGTTGGCCTTTATTGGTAGAGGGATTGAGTTCCGGAGCCATGAGGTCATGTTGCAGTTGTACAAAACTCTAGTACGGCCGCATTTGGAGTATTGCGTACAGTTCTGGTCGCCTCATTATAGGAAGGGCGTGGAAGCTTTGGAACGGGTGCAGAGGAGATTTACCAGGATGTTGCCTGGTATGGAGGGAAAATCTTATGAGGAAAGGCTGATGGACTTGAGGTTGTTTTCGTTAGAGAGAAGAAGGTTAAGAGGTGACTTAATAGAGGCATACAAAATGATCAGAGGGTTAGATAGGGTGGACAGCGAGAGCCTTCTCCCGCGGATGGAGGTGGCTAGCACGAGGGGACATAGCCTTAAATTGAGGGGTAATAGATATAGGACAGAGGTCAGAGGTGGGTTTTTTACGCAAAGAGTGGTGAGGCCGTGGAATGCCCTACCTGCAACAGTAGTGAACATGCCAACATTGAGGGCATTTAAAAATTTATTGGATAAGCATATGGATGATAAGGGCATAGTGTAGGTTAGATGGCCTTTAGATTTTTTCCATGTCGGTGCAACATCGAGGGCCGAAGGGCCTGTACTGCACTGTATCGTTCTATGTTCTATGTTCTATGTTCTATCTCTTATAAACCTTTCCAAGACTTTTCCCACAACAGAAGTAAGGCTCACTGGTCTATAGTTACCGGGGTTGTCTCTATTCCCCATCTTAAACAACGGGACAACATTTGCTATCCTCCAGTCTTCTGGCACTATTCCTGTCGACAATGACAACATAACGATCAAAGCCAAAGGCTCTGCAATCTCCTCCCTAGCTTCCCAGAGAATCCTAGGATAAATCCCATCTGGCCCAGGGGACTTATCTATTTTCACACTTTCCAGAATTGCTAACACCTCCTCCTTATGAACCTCAAGCCCTTCTGGTCTAGTGTCCTGAATCTCAGTATTCTTCTTGACAACATTGTCTTTTTCCTGCGTGAATACTGACGAAAAATATTCATTTAGCACCTCTATCTCCTCGGACTCCACGCACAACTTCCCACCTCACTTCCCAAGCTCACCCACCTTATTCCGGATGCTCCTGGCATTGAAGTAGAAGCACTTTAAACCACCTTCCTGCCTGCCGGTACACTCCTGCAACTTTGAAACCTTACTTATGACCTCACTACTCTCAGCTTCTTGTGTACTGGAGCTACAATTCAGGTTCCCAATCCCCTGCTGAACTAGTTTAAACCCTCCTGAAGAGCATTAGCAAATCCCCCCCCCCCCCCCCCCCCTCCCCCAGGATATTAGTACCCCTCTGGTCCAGGTGTAGACCATCCCATTTGTAGAGGTCCCACCTCCCCCAGAATGAGCCCCAATTATCCAGGAATCTGAAACCCTCCCTCCTGCACCATCCCTGTAGCCACGTGTTCAACTGCTCTCTTTCCCTATTCCTCTACTCGCTAGCACGTGGCACGGGTAACAACCCAGAGATAATAACTGTTTGTCCTGGATCTAAGTTTCCACCCTAGCTCCCTGCCTTACATCCCTATCCCTTTTCCTACCTATGTCGTTGGTACCTATGTGGACCACGACTTGGGGCTGCTCCCCCTCCCCCTTAAGGATCCCAAAAACACGATCCGAGACATCGCAGACCCTGAAGGAAGGATGTGAATACATTGCTTCAGTATTCACTAGCGAGAGGGACCTTGTTGCCCATGAGAACAGTGTGAACCAGGTTAATAGACTCAAACAGGTTGATATTAAGAAGAAGGATGTGCTGGAAATTTTGAAAAGCATCAGGATAGATAAGTCTCCTGGGCCTGACGGGATATACCCAAGGTTACTATGGGAAGCGAGGGAAGAGATTGCTGCACCGTTGCCGATGATCTTTGCGTCCTCCTTCTCCACTGGAGTAGTACCGGATGATTGGATGGAGGCAAATGTTGTTCCCCTGTTCAAGGAAGGGAATAGGGAAATCCCTGGGAATTACAGACCCATCAGTCTTGTGTCTGTGGTGAGCAAAATATTGGAAAGGATTCTGAGAGATAGGATTTATGATTATTTAGAAAAACATAGTTTGATTAAAGATAGTCAGCCTGGCTTTGTGAGGGGCAGGTCATGCCTCACAGGCCTCATTGAATTCTTTGAGGATGTGACGAGACACATTGATGAAGGTCGGGCAGTGGATGTGGTGTATATGGTGTGTAAAGAATTTGACAGGATCCCCATGGTAGGCTCATTCAGAAAGTTAGGGGGCCTGGGATACAGGGGAATTTGGCTGTCTGGATACAGAATTGCAGTGATGGTGGATCGAAAGTATTCTGCCTGGAGGTCGGTGACCAGTAGTGTCCCGCATGGATCTGTTTTCATAGAATTTACAGTGCAGAAGGAGGCCATTCAGCCCATCGAGTCTGCACCTGCTCTTGGAAAGAGCACCCTACCCAAGTCCACACCTCCACCCTATCCCCATAACCCAGCATCTCCACCCAACACTAAGGGCAATTTATCATGACCAATCCACCTAACCTGCACATCTTTGGACTGTGAGAGGAAACCGGAGCACCCGGAGGAAACCCACGCAGACACGGGGAGAATGTGCAGACTCCACACAGGCAGTGACCCAAGCTGGGAATCGAACCTGGGGCCCTGAAGCTGTGAAGCAATTGTGCTAACCATTATGCTACCGTGCTGTTCTGGGACCTCTGCTCTTTGTGTTTTTTATAAATGACTTGGATGAGGAAGTGGAAGGGTGGGTTAGTAAGTTTGCTGATGACACGAAGGTTGGGGGAGTTGTAGATAGTGTTGAGGGTTGTTGTAGGTTACAACAGGACATTGACAGGATGAAGAGCTGGGCTGAGAAGTGGCAGATGGAGTTCAACCTTGATGAAGGTGAAGTGATTCATTTTGGAAGGTCGAGTTTGAATGCTGAATACAGGGTTAAAGGCAGGATTCTTGGAAGTGTGCAGGAACAGAGGGATCTTGGGGTCCACGTATATAGATCCCTCAAATATGCTGCCTAGGTTGATAGGGCTGTTAAGAAGGAGTACGGTGTGTTGGCTTTCATTAACGGGAATTAAGTTTAAAAGCCGCGAGGTTTTGCTGCAGCTTTATAAAACCCTAGTTAGACCACACTTGGAATATTGTGTCCAGTTCTGGTTGCCTCATTATAGGAAGGATGTGGATGCTTTGGAGAGGGTACAGAGGAGATTTACCAGGATGCTGCCTGGACTGGAGGGCATGTCTTATGAAGAAAGGTTGAGGGAGCTAGGGCTTTGCTCACTGGAGCGAAGAAGGCAGAGAGGTGGCTTGATAGAGGTGTACAAGATGATGAGAGGCATGGATAGAGTGGATAGCCAGAGACTTTTCCCCAGGGTGGAAATGGTTGTCACGAGGGGATGTAATAGTAAGGTGATTGGAGGAAGGTATAGGGGAGATGTCAGAGGTAGGTTCTTTACACAGAGAGTGGTGGGTGTGTGGAATGCACTGCCAGCAGAGGAGGTGGATACAAAGTCATTGGGGATGACAGAATACTCTAGTTGTGTCCTAAGGAGAGCTTTATAAATAGGTTGATTGTAACTTCCTGTCCTTTTTACTCAATCTCTCTGTTTATTGAGCTGGAGATCCCACACACTTTACTTAGCGCTCTCTCAATAGGTTCTGCCACTTTCAAAGATCGATACACATGAACCCCCAGCTCCCTCTGTCCCTGCAGACTCTTTCAAACTGCACCATTTAGTCTGTACTGGATCTCCTTCTCTCCAAACCCATCATCTCACAATTCTCTGTATTCAATTCTAGCTGCCACTCCCCGGTCCATTCAGCCCATCTATCAGTGTCCTGTTGAGGTCAATTGGCATCATCCCCACCATCTAAAACTCCCCAAGTCCGATGCCAGCGGCAAATGTTGAAATTTTACACTGCATTCCGATACCCAAGATATTAATGTACAAAATAAAATTCTAAAAGGCACAATGTGGAATTAGCTTAAGTTTTCCAGGAATAATGTTGAGTGTTTGGTTTGATCTTTAATGACCTTGCTAACCTGTGGCACAACAGAATCACAGGATTACGGTGCAGAACGAGGCCATTTGGCCCATCATGGCTGCAACAGCTCTCCAAATGAGTTTCATGATTAATGCTATTCCTTTGCCTTTTCCCTGTATCCTTGTATCCCTGCACATTGTTTCTATTTCGATTGGACCTGCCTCCACCACACTTCCAGGCAGAACATTGGTGTGTGAAGAAGTTTTTTTCTCACATCACATTTGTTTCTTTCGCAAATTAGTTTAAATCTGTGCACCATCACGATTGATCTTTTTATGAGGTGGAACAGTTTCTCCCAGTCTACTCTGTCCAGCCCACCTCGTGATTTTGAATATCTCTAACAAATCTCTTCCTAGCCTTCGTCCCAAGCTCTCCATCTATTCTCCAAACTGAAGTTTCTCGTCTACGGAACCATTCACTTCACTCTCTAATGCATTCACATCCTTCCTATAGTGCGGCATCCAGAACTGTACACAATATTCCTCCTAAAGCTTATAATATAAGGATAATATCCTTGGTCTTGTACTCTATGTCCCTTCTAATAAAGTAAGAAGTGTTACAACACCAGGTTAAAGTCCAACAAGTTTGTTTTGAATCACTGGCCTTCTGACCCACCTGAGGAAGGAGCGGTGCTCTGAAAGCTAGTGTTTGAAACAAACCTGTTGGACTTTAACCTGGTGTTGTAAGACTTCTTACTGTGCTCACCCCAGTCAAACGCCGGCATCTCCACATCACGGCCTTTAATAAAACCCAGAATATTATATGATTTATTAGCTGCTCTCTACACCTGTCCAGCACCTTCAATGATCAATGCACATGTACACCGATGTGTATCGACTTCAGGAAGCATAGCACAACTCACATCCCCATCTACATCAATGGCTCTGAAGTGGAGATGGTTGATAACTTTAAGTTCCTGGGGGTCACCATCACCAACAGTCTGTCCTGGTCCACTCGCGTTGATGTAACAGTCAAGAAAGCCCAACAGCATCTCTACTTCCTACGGAAGCTAAAGAAATTCGGCATGTCTGCATCGACTCTCACAAACTTCTACAGATGTGCGATAGAGAGCATCCTATCCGGCTGCAGCACAGCCTGGTATGGCAACTGCTTGGCCCAAGATCGCAAGAAACTGCAGAGTGTGGTGAACTCAGCCCAACGCATCACAAAGCTTGCCACCCCAACATTGATTCTGTATGCACCTCCCTCTGCCTCAGGAAGGCAGACAGCATTATCAGGCATCCCTCCCACCCTAGGCATTGCCTTCATCCAAACCTTTCCATCAGGCAGAAGGTACAGAAGCCTGAAGACCTGCACATCCAGACATAGGAACAGCTTCTCCCCACAGCTAGAAGACTCCTCAACGACTCCCCCTCGGACAGATCTGTTCCCTGTAAGAACACTATTCACAGCGCCCTATCCTGCTCTTGCTGATGTATTTGCTTTGTTTGGCCCCTTGTTCCGCACTGTAACCAATCACTATTTGTTGATGTACCATTTGTCAATGTACTGTGCCGATTATTCCTTTTTCCACTGTATGCATACTGTGTACGTTCCCTTGGCTGCAGGAAAATACTTTTCGCTGTGCTTCGGTATGTGACAATAAATATCGATCAATCAATCAATCAATCATGTCCCTCTGCTCCTGCATTCCCTTAAGAATTTTACACCTTATTTTTTTTATTGTCCTTCCATGTTCTCCCTGTCAAGATGCACCATTTCACCATTCTCTGCATTGAACTTGATCTTCATAAGCTCATAAATTCATAAGACATAGGAACAGAATTAGGCCATTTGGCCCATTGAATCTGCTCCGTCATTCGATCATGGCTGATCACATCCTGGCCTTAACTCCACCATCCTGCCCGTTCTCCATAACCCTTCAACCCATAGAACAAAAAACAAAGAAAAGTACAGCACAGGAACAGGCCCTTCGGCCCTCCAAGCCAGTGCCCGACAAAACTACAATCTTCTACACTTCTGGGGTCCGTATCCCTCTACTCCCATCCTATTCATGTATTTGTCAAGATGCCCCTTAAACGTCACTAACGTTCCTGCTTCCACCATCTCCTCCGGCAGCAAGTTCCAGGCACCCACTACCCTCTGTGTAAATAAACTTGTCTCGTACATCTCCTCTAAACCTTGCCCCTCGCACATTAAACCTATGCCCCATAGTAATTGACCCCTCTACCCTGGGGAAAAAATCTCTGACTATCCACTCTGTCTATGCCCCTCATAATTTTGTATCCATATTTATCCGTCTTCCTCACAGGAACATGCCGGTCCTGAATTCCTTTCAACTGACATTTGAAAGCCTCCCACATGTCAGATGTTAATTTACCCACAAACATTCGCCCCCAATCTAGGTTCTTCAGTTCCCGCCTAATATTGTTATAATTAGCCTTCCCCCAATTTAGCACATTCACCCTAGGATCACTCTTATCCTTGTCCACCAGCACTTTAAAACTTACTGGATTGTGGTCACTGTTTCCAAAATGCTCCCCGACTGAAACTTCTACCACCTGGTCGGGCTCATTCCCCAATACCAGGTCCAGTACAGCCCCTTCCCATTACCAATTAAAAATCTGTCAAACTCCTCCTTAAATTTACTCACTGCCCAACCTCCACTGCACTTTGGGGTCGCACATTCCTCAGATCCCACAACCCTTTGGGAGAAGTTGTTTGTCCTTAACTCCGTTTTAAATTTGCTCCCTCTTATCCTAAAGCTATGACCTCTCATTCTAGAATACCCCACAAGAGGAAGCATCCGCTCCACGTCTACTTTATCCAGACCTTTCAGCTCATGTATACCTCAATTTGATCTCCCCTCATTCTACTAAACTCGAGAGTATCGACCTAAACTATGCAACCTCTCTTCATATGACAAACCCTTCCGGGATTTCTGTATTTGCACTCTGAGTTCTCTTCATTTCTCTCACCCACCCAATGCTCACAGTGACAAGTAACAAGTGACCTTCCGCGTCTTCCGAGCAAAATAGGGGACCTCTCATTTACTACATTTGATTATTTGTCCATTCTGCAAATGTATTCATGTCCTCCTGTCATTTGCTTGCATTCTCCTCAGTACTGACCCCCTCTGCAGATTTCGTGTCATTTTCAAATTTAGAAATTGCGTTTTCGGTTTGAAAAAGTCCAAATGGTTGATGTCAATTGTGAGTGCAGAGATCCTCACACTGAGCCTCGTACACCACCTCCCTGCTCTGACATGCAGGGATAAATTACCCAGGGTTCCTCAGACCCAGGGTCACGACCTGTGGGCAGCTGTCGGGAGAGGTGGCAGAGCAATCAGTCGTACTGCTCCCAATCGCGGGGGGCGGGGGCGGGCCAAACAACCGCGACCGGCTTTCAGGTTGGGAATGTTTTGCATTGTTCCATCCGATCGGATTATCCAATGGGTGATTACCTTTCCCAATGTCACACCCAATGTCGACTTGTTCCGTTGACCAATAGGAGGCGGGGGCGAGATTCCGGTGGCAGGTCACAGAACGGCCGAGTAAAGTTTATGTGAGGGGTGAGAATGGCGGGTCAGCACCAGTTCCCTGGCTTCCACAAGTACTTCAGTGCCCACACCAGCATAGGGAGGAGGAATTATGTGATAGCTACAAAACAGGGATTGCAGCAATTTGTTTGATCTTCAAACGGAGATCCAAGAAGTAGGCACCAGCAGCAAATACCGAAAAGAAATGATGTGTGCTTCTACTCTGTGACAGGGCACGTGCAATTTACACACCGGCATGTGAAATCTGTGGGAATGTTTGAAACCTCTACAATAACTTAACCTTAATAGTGTATTATAAGTTACCTGTCCTCAAATAAATCACAATGGGATACCATGTGCTGTTTAAAAAGAAAAGAGAATGTCGTCTGCAAGCATGCCCCCTCAGACAGATCCAGCACTGCACGCGCCCTGTCCCAGCACCATCTCATTCCAACGTCAGCGCTGTCCCAGCACCCTCTCCTCCTGACGTCAGCGCTGTCCCAGCACCCTCTCCTCCTGACGTCAGCGCCCTGTCCCAGCACCCTCTCATTCCAACGTCAGCGCTGTCCCAGCACCCTCTCCTCCTGACGTCACCGCCCTGTCCCAGCACCCTCTCATTCCAACGTCAGCGCTGTCCCAGCACCCTCTCCTCCTGACGTCAGCGCCCTATCCCAGCACCCTCTCCTCCTGACGTCAGTGCCCTGTCCCAGCACCCTCTCATTCCAACGTCAGCCCTGTCCCAGCACCCTCTCCTCCTGACGTCAGCGCCCTGTCCCAGCACCCTCTCATTCCAACGTCAGCGCTGTCCCAGCACCCTCTCCTCCTGACGTCACCGCCCTGTCCCAGCACCCTCTCATTCCAACGTCAGCACCCTGTCCCAGCACCCTCTCCTCCTGACGTCAGCGCTGTCCCAGCACCCTCTCCTCCTGACGTCAGCGCAGTCCCAGCACTCTCTCCTCCCAACGTCAGCGCTGTCCCAGCACCCTCTCCTCCTGACGTCAGAGCCCTGTCCCAGTACCCTCTCCTCCTGACGTCAGTGCCCTTTCCCAGCACCCTCTCATTCCAACGTCAGCGCTGTCCCAGCACCCTCTCATTCCAACGTCACCGCTGTCCCAGCACCCTCTCCTCCTGACGTCACCGCCCTGTCCCAGTACCCTCTCCTCCTGACGTGAGCGCTGTCCCAGCACCCTCTCATCCCAACGTCAGCACCCGGTGCCCAGCACCCTCTCATTCCAACGTCAGCACCCTGTCCCAGCACACTCTCCTGCCGACGTCAGCGCCCTCTCATTCCAACGTCAGCGCCCTGTCCCAGCACCCTCTCCTCCCGACGTCAGCGCCCCTCTCATTCCAACGTCAGCGCCCTGTCCCAGCACCCTCTCCTCCCGACGTCAGCGCCCTGTCCCAGCACCCTCTCATTCCAACGTCAGCGCCCTGTCCCAGCACCCTCTCCTCCCGACGTCAGCGCCCTGTCCCAGCACCCTCTCCTCCTGACGTCAGCGCCCTGTCCCAGCACCCTCTCCTCCCGACGTCAGCGCCCTGTCCCAGCACCCTCTCCCCCCAACGTCAGCGCCCTGTCCCAGCACCCTCTCCTCCTGACGTCAGCGCGCTGTCCCAGCACCGTCTCCTCCTGACGTCAGCGCTGTCCCAGCACCCTCTCCTCCTGACGTCAGCGTGCTGTCCCAGCACCCTCTCCTCCTGACGTCAGCGCCCTGTCCCAGCACCCTCTCCTCCTGACGTCAGCGCTGTCCCAGCACCCTCTCCTCCTGACGTCAGCACCCTGTCCCAGCACCTTCTCCTCCCGACGTCAACGCCCTCTCCCAGCACCCTCTCCTCCTGACGCCAGCGCTGTCCCAGCACCCTCTCCTCCTGACGTCAGTTCCCTGTCCCAGCACCCTCTCCTCCTGACGTCAGAGCCCTGTCCCAGTACCCTCTCCTCCTGACGTCAGTGCCCTTTCCCAGCACCCTCTCATTCCAACGTCAGCGCTGTCCCAGCACCCTCTCATTCCAACGTCACCGCTGTCCCAGCACCCTCTCCTCCCGACGTCAGCGCCCTGTCCCAGCACCCTCTCCTCGCTACGTCAGCGCTGTCCCAGCACCCTCTCATCCCAACGTCAGCACCCGGTGCCCAGCACCCTCTCATTCCAACGTCAGCGCCCTGTCCCAGCACCCTCTCCTCCCGACGTCAGAGCCCTGTCCCAGCACCCCTCAGCACCCTAGCGGGCCTCCGACGTCAGCGCCCTGTCCCAGCACCCTCTCATTCCCACGTCAGCGCCCTGTCCCAGCACCCTCTCATTCCAACGTCAGCGCCCTGTCCCAGCACCCTCTCCTCCCGACGTCAGCGCCCTGTCCCAGCACCCTCTCATTCCAACGTCAGCGCCCTGTCCCAGCACCCTCTCCTCCCGACGTCAGCGCCCTGTCCCAGCACCCTCTCATTCCAACGTCAGCGCCCTGTCCCAGCACCCTCTCATTCCAACGTCAGCGCCCTGTCCCAGCACCCTCTCCCTCCCGACGTCAGCGCCCTGTCCCAGCACCCTCTCCCCCCAACGTCAGCGCCCTGTCCCAGCACCCTCTCCTCCTGACGTCAGCGCTGTCCCAGCACCCTCTCCTCCTGACGTCAGCACCCTGTCCCAGCACCTTCTCCTCCCGACGTCAGCGCCCTCTCCCAGCACCCTCTCCTCCTGACGTCAGCGTGCTGTCCCAGCACCCTCTCCTCCTGACGTCAGAGCCCTGTCCCAGCACCCTCTCCTCCTGACGCCAGCACCCTCTCCTCCTGACGTCAGTTCCCTGTCCCAGTACCCTCTCCTCCTGACGTCAGCGCTGTCCCAGCACCCTCTCCTCCCGACGTCAGTGCCCTGTCCCAGCACCCTCTCCTCCTGACGTCAGTGCCCTGTCAAACACCCTCTCATTCCAACGTTAGCGTCCTGTCCCAGCACCCTCTCCTCCTGACTTCAGCGCCCTGTCCCAGCACCCTCTCCTCCTGACGTCAGTGCCCTGTCAAACACCCTCTCATTCCAACGTCAGCGCTGTCCCAGCACCCTCTCCTCCCGACATCAGTGCCCTGTCCCAGCACCCTCTCCTCCTGACGTCAGTGCCCTGTCCCAGCACCCTCTCATTCCAACGTCAGCGCTGTCCCAGCACACTCTCCTTCTGACATCAGCGCCCTCTCCCAGTACCGTCTCCTCCCGACGTCAGTGCCCTGTCCCAGCACCCTCTCCTCCTGACGTCAGCGCCCTCTCCCAGCACCCTCTCCTCCGGACGTCAGTGCCCTGTCCCAGCACCCTCTCCTCCCTACGTCAGCGCCCTGACCCATCACCCTCTCCTCCTGACTTAAGCGCCGTGTCCCAGCACCCTCTCCTCCCAACGTCAGCGCTGTCCCAGCACCCTCTCCTCCTGACGTCAGCGCCCTGTCCCAGCACCCTCTCCTCCTGACGTCAGCGCTGTCCAGCACCCTCTCCTCCTGACGTCAGCGCTGTCCCAGCACCCTCTCCTCCTGACGTCAGCGCCCTGTCCCAGCACCCTCTCCTCCTGACATCAGCGCTGTCCCAGCACCCTCTCCTCCTGACGTCAGCGCTGTCCCAGCACCCTCTCCTCCTGACGTCAGCGCTGTCCCAGCACCCTCTCATTCCAACGTCAGCGCTGTCCCAGTACCATCTCCTCCTGACGTCAGCGCCCTGTCCCAGTACCCTCTCCTCCTGACGTCAGCGCTGTCCCAGTACCATCTCCTCATGACGTCAGCGCTGTCCCAGCAGCCTCTCCTCCTGACGTCAGCGCCCTGTCCCAGTACCGTCTCCTCCTGACGTCAGCGCCCTGTCCCAGTACCGCCACCTCCTGACGTCAGTGCGCTGTCCCAGTACCCTCTTCTCCTGACTTAAGCGCCCTGACCCAGCAACCTCTCCTCCTGACGTCAGTGCCCTGTCCCAGTACCCTCTCCTCCTGACTTAAGCGCCCTGACCCAGCAACCTCTCCTCCCAACGTATGCGTCCAGTCCCAGCACCCTCTCCTCCTGACGTCAGCGCCCTGACCCATTACCCTCTCCTCCTGACTTAATAGCCCTGTCCCAGCACCCTCTCCTCCCAACGTCAGCGCGCTGTCCCAGTACAGCCACCTCCTGACGTCAGCCTCCTGTCCCAGTACCCTCTCCTCCTGACGTCAGCGCCCTGTCCCAGTACCGCCTCCTCCTGACGTCAGCGCGCAGTCCCGGGATTGCCTCCTCCCAACGTCAGCGCGCTGTCCCAGTATTGCCTCCTCCTGACGTCAGCGCGCTGTCCCAAAACCCTCTCCTCCCAACGTCAGCGCCCTGTCCCAGCAGCCTCTCCTCCTGACGTCAGCGCGCTGTCCCAGTATTGCCTCTCCTCCTGACGTCAGCGCGCTGTCCCAGTATTGCCTCCTCCTGACGTCAGTGCGCTGTCCCAGTACCCTCTTCTCCTGACTTAAGCGCCCTGTCCCAGCAAACTCTCCTCCTGACGTCAGCGCTGTCCCAGCACCCTCTTCTCCCAACGTCAGCTCGCTGTCCCAGTCCCGCCTCCTCCTGACGTCAGCGCCCTGTCCCAGTATCCTCTCCTCCAGACATCAGCTCCCTGTCCCAGCACCCTCTCCTCCCGACGTCAGCGCCCTGTCCCAGCACCCTCTCCCCCCAACGTCAGCGCCCTGTCCCAGCACCCTCTCCTCCTGACGTCAGCGCTGTCCCAGCACCCTCTCCTCCTGACGTCAGCACCCTGTCCCAGCACCTTCTCCTCCCGACGTCAACGCCCTCTCCCAGCACCCTCTCCTCCTGACGTCAGAGCCCTGTCCCAGCACCCTCTCCTCCTGACGCCAGCACCCTCTCCTCCTGACGTCAGTTCCCTGTCCCAGCACCCTCTCCTCCTGACGTCAGAGCCCTGTCCCAGTACCCTCTCCTCCTGACGTCAGTGCCCTTTCCCAGCACCCTCTCATTCCAACGTCAGCGCTGTCCCAGCACCCTCTCATTCCAACGTCACCGCTGTCCCAGCACCCTCTCCTCCTGACGTCACCGCCCTGTCCCAGTACCCTCTCCTCCTGACGTGAGCGCTGTCCCAGCACCCTCTCATCCCAACGTCAGCACCCGGTGCCCAGCACCCTCTCATTCCAACGTCAGCGCCCTGTCCCAGCACCCTCTCCTCCCGACGTCAGCGCCCTCTCATTCCAACGTCAGCGCCCTGTCCCAGCACCCTCTCCTCCCGACGTCAGCGCCCTGTCCCAGCACCCTCTCATTCCAACGTCAGTGCCCTTTCCCAGCACCCTCTCATTCCAACGTCAGCGCTGTCCCAGCACCCTCTCATTCCAACGTCACCGCTGTCCCAGCACCCTCTCCTCCTGACGTCACCGCCCTGTCCCAGTACCCTCTCCTCCTGACGTGAGCGCTGTCCCAGCACCCTCTCATCCCAACGTCAGCACCCGGTGCCCAGCACCCTCTCAGTCCAA